>NC_028642.1:55020740-55038458 GCF_001406875.1 Solanum pennellii
TTATTTTACCAATACATTCAAAAGTAATGTAAAATTATTTTAACTTAAAAACACTTAATATAAATAAATCTCAACACTCTTGAAAATAAAGTTTAGAAATATTTTTTTTTAATTTGTCTTAATTTTTATTTTTTCATTTATTATTTCAAGACCATCATCGCCTATCTGTCTACTACCCTTAAAAAAATATAATAAATACGAGTTAACCAAAATAAACAAAGAACCAAAACTTCAATTTATTCTTCCCTATTACTCTTTTCCTCTCAAACACAAAAAAAATGGTATCGCCAAAAAAAAGTTCTACCTCTCGGCCGCCCACCGGAAACAAGAGGTCATCATCATCGCTCGACGATAAATCTCCTCCTTCGCAACGCCCAAAGGTTTGCACAAATTAATTTTCATACAATTTTTTTGTATAGTGTTTTGTGCACCCTTGCTTTTTTTCTTCTTCTTCTTCTTCTTTATATGGATTGGTGGTGTCAACTGATTTTTTTAGGCAAATGATGACAACTTGAATTCATCTCAAAAATCGATGACACCATCGGAGAAAGCAAAGGAGTTATGCTCGACCGATCAATCAAAACTCGGCGGCAATAACTCAACTAACGAGAAAGTTGAATGTGAGACTGTCGGAAAAACAATCATGATCATCGGAAAAGCTACGACACCTGTTATAGAAGGCAAGTTTTTTTACTCAATTTGTCCACTTACTTTTACTTGTTGTATATAAATGCATGTGTGAACTTTAAATTGTATTTTAGTGGCTCTTGATTGAATATTCAATTATTTTTATTAATTATTTTAGTTCAAAGTCAAGTGTTTATAATTTTTTTTTTAATTAATTCAAATATTTTAAAATTGTTTAAAAATTATTGTGTCTTAAAACATTTAAAATAAGCCAAATAAGTAGATTTTTTATTTTTGGTTTATAAGCTAAAAGTTATATGTTAAGAATATATTTTTTTAATCTGTTTTTATCATTTTACATAAAATTAAATATTTATAAAAAATTTTCTAATTGTTTTAAAACTATTTTAAGTACTTCAAATTAATCTATCTAAATAATTTCTCAAGTCTATTTTAATATAATAAAAGAAAATTAGGAAATTAGCATGAATATATAATGTACACGTGTGGTTTATTTATCTTTTTTTCAATTTTTTGAAAAGTTCACTGTTTTTTCTATCTTTGATACTAATATTGAATGCACGTGTCACTCAGGTGCTGGAACGGAGAAACCTTGGTGCAAACTTATATCAGAGTTCCCACAGGTATTTTTAGTAGTATTTATTTTTTTTTAAATATTCTTCGTGTGTGGTATTGATTTTAGATTTTGATTAATTTGAATTTACACCTCCGATATTTCGTTTGGGAGTAAGTATATCATGAATATTTTTCATATTATAATTCGAAATCTCTAACAAAGAAAGAAATAACTTCATTCATTACACCCAATCTTTTAATGGTTTATTTTAACTATTTTATTATATACCACCGCAAAATTTTTATTTGATATCTTATTAAATGTGAATACATTGCAGAACCCAACTGTAGAGATTTCCGAGCCATGTTTCATGGTGGGTGTGGGCAAAGACCTTCCCGAAAATGCAATGGTGTGTGTAATAAGACGAGAAAAGGTACTATTCTAATTTGGAGTTCCTTTCTTGTTAGGCGGTTTAAATATTTTAATGACCTAAGGCAAAATATATTAAATATCTTAAATTTTTGATTAATTATTAATACTAGTACAATGTTTATTTAAATTATGTTCTAATTTTAGAGTATCTTTTAACATGCAAATTTTTTTGAGATGCAACATTGTGTCTTTGTTTTTGTATAAAAAAAATTACGATAAATAAAAATTTCCCCCTTTTAATTTATTTATTTAATTTTACTTGGAACAGACTTTGAATTAAATAAAAACGTAAAGAAAATTTTTGAAATTATATCATCCAACTAAACTTTTATTTTATTTATTTTAATAATTTTATTATTGCTCCAAAATCAGACTCTCGAATTTTGGGGAACGTAAGGCAAGTCTTTTTTTTAAAAAAAATTATATATATAAGCGCAGAGCAGAGCCGCCCCTTCGGTTTCCCTCTCCTCACTAAATATTGATTTGCTTAAGAGTTTGAAAAGGCATCGGAGAATTGAATTTGATGTAATGTTGTAAATCTACCGGAAAATTGAACAAAGTTTGAGAGGTTACGGTAGCAATTTGATTATGAACATGTAGCACATGGAAGGATTGCATTTGTTTGATTGTTTTGTGAGATGAGATGAAATGTATGATTGATCATTATTTGTGTAAATTATCAGTACCAAAACAATTGGGTTGCTATTATTGAGAGGAAGGCAAACAGAAAACCACTGCGAGTCAATGGGCATAAACTTGATAGGAATACCAGTGGCCTTCTCAATTCTGGCGATGAGATCGTCTTGGGTCAACGGGGAAAATATGCCTATGTATCCTTTACTATTGTGATTCTTATACTATTTCTCATCATTATGATTGGACATCCTTGACATTGATCTGTATAGATTTTTCAGCAACTTTTGTTTTCACCTCCAAATGTTGGCAGTAGCAGTAGCACTGCTGCTGATGTTGGACAAGGCAAGGTAAATGGAATGTGGACCTTACTAACTCATACCGTATAGCTTGTACTGATCAACACCATGATATGATAGAACTAAAGAAAGTATTTGTTAACAGATGTTGGAGCAAAGAAGGTTGACTGAGGAATCAATGCATGGTTCAACATCATCAGGGATGTCTTGTGTATTAAGGGAACAAATTCAGGCTACAATCATTGATGGAAAAGATATACAAGTTTCATTTGATGACTTCCCTTATTACTTAAGGTATGCCTCAAGACCAATTACCCTTTACTTTTTGCTTGTGATTTGATCTTTTGGGCATTTTCACTTGCTGTTTACTCTATGCCTCATCTTGTTCTTGATGCTTGTAGCTATCCCATAGTAGGTAGCTATGTGATTTAAATAAACCTTAGTTTGCTATATCTGTGAATTTGCAGTGAGACCACAAAAGCTATGCTGATTGCTGATACATATATACACCTTAAGCATAGAGAGCAACTTAAATATGTCTCTGGGCTTCCTGTGGTCAACTCAAGAATTATGCTTTCTGGTCCAACAGGTTTGTTGCTTTCTCAGTAATTATTGTCTCTTGTAATTATTTTTGATTTCTCTCACCGAGTGCTTGATAGATATTAATCTATGCGTACTGACCAGTTCTGTTTTTGTTTTCCAGGATCTGAAATATATCAGGAGATGCTGGTGAAGGCACTTGCTCGTTATTATGGAGCTAAATTGCTCATTTTTGATATCAATGCTTTTTTGGGTGTAAGAACAAATTACTCATTATGTTATTGAGGAACATTGCAAAATTATACCTTAATTTTAATTTTTTTTTTGCTCTTGATATCCTTGAAGTACTACTAGTAGTCACCTTAGGTTTACGACCTTTCTGCATATTTCTGTAAAAGTGCTCTTTGGTAGTTTGCCGTTCTTTTGAGTTGTAAAGGGAAAAGACCTACAAAGGGGCTATAGACATATTGAGGGATGTAAGGATAGTAGTCACACGCAGCTTGTGAAAGCTTCTTTTCATGTTTTGTGTGTGTGTGTGTGTTGAGTGGTTGTGGTTGTGGTTGGACTATTGAAATCCTTCATGTCAATTTCTGGACTTTGTTATTCTCTTGGTCAGATGCAAATCATGAATATATTTCCATATCATTCAGGGGCTATCTGTGAAGGAAACTGAGCCAATGAAAGAGGCATGTAGTGCACACAAATCCTCTTCATCCGGGGCATCAAATGTATTTATGACAGGTATTGTCTGCACTTTGATTATTAAGGAATTATATCTTTCTTCTTCAGCTTTTTCTTTTTTACTAATAACTGATGTTGAAGATGTTTAGGTGATAGAGTCAAGTATATTGGCTCTGCTTCTGGTGCACAGCACTTGGGTCCCATCTGGTAAAATTCTAATTTTCCTAGAAACCTCAATACCAACTCTTTTGTACTCAAAATGATCTGTATCTTCTTATACTTGAACAAATTTCTGATGTTATTTTTTGACGGTCTGTTTGTCATCTTTTCTTAATGCCATCAGTGAGACTATTTTATCCCAAAAAAACGAAGAATCATTCTTGATGCACATAAAAGTAACTATATGGTTTAAGGATAATTAGAGTGAGAGAGGAGTTTCTCTTTACTTCTTTTTTGATTTGTTTTATTTATAAAGTTGAGACATAGTTTTTGCTTTTCTGCATTTTCTAGAAAGTGAATTGTTCTTTATCTCCTGTACCACATTTTGTTCTGCAACTGCCTATTCTATCTTTTAGTACAATCTGAGGCTTTAGCCTTCTCTGTCTACAGGTGCCCAAAAGTTGGGTCTACAGGGAGGGTTGCATTGTCTTTCAACGATAATCTATTTGCTAAAGTTGGTGTAAGATTTGATAACCCCTTCATATATGGCATCGACTTAGGTGGTCTTTGTGATGATTCTCATGGATACTTCTGCAAAGGTACTTTTGGAACACATTTAACTATTTTCCTTTAGTTTATTAAGTTAAACATTCTTCAGTTTGCAGTCTTAATTTTACTTTCAATTCCTTTTATTATTCTTCCTCTAGTGAGTGAGCTGTGCTTAGACACCCCTGCTGTGGAGGATCCACACAAGTTACTTACAAATACATTGTTTGAGGTGTGAATTCTTTCTATGAATATGAACAGTGCAATGTGGAATTTCTGTTCCTTCCTTTTTTGGGTTAAACTTTACTCTTTACATTTCATTATACTTTTTCAGGTTGTATTCAATGAGAGCCTGAATTCGCCATTCATTTTGTTTGTGAAAGATGCTGACAAAGTAATGGCAGGAAACGCAGAGTTATATTCAATATTTAAAAGTCGGCTTGAGAAGCTTCCTAATTATGTAATTACTATTGGTTCGCACGCTCATTCAGATAATCATAAGGAGAAGGTACTATTTGAGATCATATTGCCCATGAATAGAGTTATGTAATTATATTTATTCCTGTTATATAATGTGTATACAGTTTATTAAGAGGCCTGTTATGAAAATTTATTATGGATTAAATTTCTTGGCTATAGTAGTTATTGGTGCCAAAATTTTGTTAGACTAAGGCTTGATCAAGAGAACGAGAGGTGATTCCTATTACAACAAAAAGTTTAAAAGATCACGTTCAAAACAACTTAATAGACATTAGTCCTGCTATATAAATAAATGCATGCGTGCACAAGCAAGATACACACACATTACACAGTGCGGCACACTCTATTTTGTGTATATATACACACACATAAACATGGCCTCAACGGCCGTATACAAGAGATATACCTAAAAGTAGAGAGTTTACAAAATGATATGATTCTCTACAAACTGCACCCAATCATCTATTCAATAAGAAACTTTCTGAGTGCACCAAAAGAAAATAAGAGAACAAAGACTACACACCTTCAATAGCTCTAGTGTTTCTCTCTCTCCATAATACCCACGTTAGCGCTAGTGGAATCATATTCTACTCCCTTCATCTTCTCCTTCTCATGCTCTTCCAACTGAACATCAACTCTCTCACAGTGTTTGACATTGTCTAAGTTGTGCGAAACCACCCAAGCATATTCCACCATAACATCATAGTCAATCACAAATCCTACTTTTTTGGAAAATTTAGGATTTGAAATCAGGACACTAATCGAATGTCCAAAAATATCCCACATTGCATGTCCAAAAACATCCCATATTGTGATCTTTGACAATCATTCCTCGTTAGTTAAGTTTTGTGGTTGAGTTAGGCCTAAGGTGATGTAGCATGGCATCAAAGTCAGGCCTATCCCAATCATTATTTATCGATGTTTGGTCCCTATTTATATTGTCCATACCCTAGATGCCCAGTCTTGGGCGCAGGGGGTGGAGTCCGACATCTTATCATTTAGGGATGACATGTCTCTTAATGCTTCAATTTGTTTGTCTGGTTTTGTTTTGATAGGGGTTTTTAAGGAAGTAAAAAAAAACTCGTGAATCAAAGATATGTAGAATATAACAAAATGTCTTTAATCTTGTATTCTTAAACATGTGAAAAGTTGGAATTAAAATGTTGTCAAAAAGGGAAAGATGCATTATCTTGTAACAAACTACAAAAAGAAAGCATGATGAATAAATTGAAAGGAGGCCATAATAGTTTTTCTATAAATAGATTCAAGCACAATGTTTTAAAAAATTCCGAAATGCAACAAATAATTAGTACTCTATCTTGAATACCATACTGAATGATCAAATGATGTTTGATTGTTTTGGTTGCTTATGGTAATTGTGCCCATAATAGTCAACCCAACCATATAAATACGGACCAAAATACACAGCAAGCAAATAGAGTATTTGGATAATCATGTACGAATAATCACCCTTTACTTGATGAAATGTTGCCGATTTGGCTAGGCAAGTGTGTTACTTTTAAAATCAGCCTACTTGTCCTGCATGAAGAAAGTGTTAGTATATGCATATCAGGTTGTAGCGCCCTTTCATCCATATGATTGAGTCCTTGGGTTTCTGAAATAGTGTAAAAAGAAGTGCTTCGAATCATTGCTATTTGACTCAGACCTGTTCTAAAAAAGTCAGGTATTTCGAATTGTTTGTTGACACGGACAAAGTCAGGGAAACCTCTGAATTATTTCAAAATTGAACCTTGGATCGAATCTCTTTAGAAAGAAGATCTTTTATCTCATGTCTCATGGTTACCTGCTCCAGTACCCTTACTAGATAGAGTTAAGGAGTCTTTCACATGTGTTTCCTTTACTAAAGGGTTGCATTCCTTCAAATTAATTTGTTATTTGTCTTTTTCAACTCTCAGTCGCTTATAGTACTGAATTTTGATGAGTTCAGGATAGTCCTGAGAAGCAGCATGACAAGGGGAAAGAGGTTGCAAAGAATTCAAAATTTCTGACAGAACTTTTCCCAAATATAGTGGCTATTCACATGCCCCAGGTCTGTTGTTTAAACTGTATAGAATTTAACAAAATGCCTTTAATCTTGTATTCTTGAACATGTGAAAAGTTGGAATTAAAATGTTGTCAAAAAGGGAAAGATGCATTATCTTGTAACAAACTAAAAAAAAAGTATGATGAATAAATTGAAAGGAGGCCATAATAGTTTTTCTATAAATAGATTCAAGCACAATGTTTTAAAAAATTCCGAAATGCAACAAATAATTAGTACTCTATCTTGAATACCATACTGAATGATCAAATTATGTTAGATTGTTTTGGTTGCTTATGGTAATTGTGCCCATAATAGTCAACTCAACCATATAAATACAGACCGAAATACATAGCAAGCAAATAGAGTATTTGGTTAATCATTTGCAAATAATCACTCTTTACTTGATGAATGTTGCTGATTTGGCTAGGCAAGTGTGTTACATTTAAAATTTAGAAGTCTACTTGTCCTGCATGAAAAAAGTGTTAGTATATGCATATCAGGTTGTAGGTTCACTCCCTTCCTAATGTAGCTCATGCAACCAATTAACTACCAGGTTGGTAGCACCCATTTATCCATACGATTGAGTCCTTGGGTTTCCGAAATAGTGTAAAAAGAAGTGCTTCGAATCATTGCTATTTGACTTGGACCTGTTCTAAAAAAGTCGAGGTATTTCGAATTGTTTGTTGACACGGACAAAGTCAGGGAAACCTCTGAATTATTTCAAAATTGAACCTTGGATCGAATCTCTTTAGAAAGAAGATCTTTTATCGCATGTCTCATGGTAGCCTGCTCCAGTCCCCTTACTAGATAGAGTTAAGGAGTCTTTCACATGTGTTTCCTTTACCAAAGGGTTGCATTCCTTCAAATTAATTTGTTAATGTCTTTTTCAACTGCCATATGGTAACTTAATTATATTTTTCAACTCTCAGTCGCTTATAGTACTGAATTTTGATGAGTTCAGGATAGTCCTGAGAAGCAGCATGACAAGGGGAAAGAGGTTGCAAAGAATTCAAAATTTCTGACAGAACTTTTCCCAAATATAGTGGCTATTCACATGCCCCAGGCCTGTTGTTTAAACTGTATAGAATTCTATGTGATCTTATTCTTGATTCAGCAAACTACTGAGTGGTTTTGAGTATTGCAGGATGAGGCACTTTTATCTATTTGGAAACAACAACTGGAAAAAGACGCCTATACCCTCAAAATGAAAGAAAATTTTAACAGCTTACAAACAGTAAGGCTTTCTGACCTTTAAACTTCATTGAATGATGTTCTTATTACTCATCCTTGGATATAGTTTTTACCTTACATTTGTGACTCCCCTCAGATGTTCATTTGACTTCTCTTGCATTCTTATGGAAGTGTACAATTAATTGAGATAGAACATTTATGTTGCTCTATGTTGCTTCATTATACAAGTAGCACCTAGAACTCGGTTGAAATCCCCTTCTCATTTAGTTCTCCTGGGTTAAGCAAGGTTTCCTTGCTACCAGCCATGAAAACAAACTTCAAATGGAGCCTTGACTTTCAAAAATAATTTACCAACGTCAGGGGATCCCTGTGTAAAACAATAAGCTGACCTTACACTACAATCTTCTTACTGTATCCTTTCCATGTTAATTTATCTGCTGCAGAAGTTGAGCAACTCTGTCAATTTCCCAGTCATTAAGTAGCCTCCTGAAACTGAAATTCCACCCCTGTTGACTTAATACATCTGCTAGATTGTCCTGATTTCCCCAATATAATGTCAATCAATGTATTTCCAACATACTAAAGCTAGAGTTGGTGCTCTCTGATATTCTTTTTTCTAAAAAAAATTGTATGAATAAGTTGAGTGCTTTATTTCTGAAGTCAATAGATTAATCATATGACGTCTATCTTTAACTACTTTCTATATGATGGTTGATCTTTTATAGGTTCTGAGTCGGAATGGATTGAAATGTAATGGACTTCAGACATTGTGCATCACAGACCGAAATTTCTCTGTTGAAAGTAAGTTGTTGCTTTCACTGTTCTTCCGTTTCTCTTTCGTTTCTTTTCTCTTCCCGCAGTTTTGGGGTTGGGGTAGAGGAGTGTGTGAGCTACTTTAGATTCTCACTATATTGTCACTGTGTTGTTTAGATCCTCCATAATCCCTACCACGTCCATTTCGGCACGATTTGGGTGTGGGTGTAGGATCTACACACTACTTGGTCAACCTAACTTGGGTGCTTTGACTATAACAATGACTAAGAACTATAGGCTGATGATTGATCAGATATTTGGTTTGATTTTGGGATTTATATGTATATATATTCACATAAAGTACCCGAATACTTTGCTATATAGGAGATAGCTTCTGAAAAAAATATGAAGTGTTAACAAAAAAATGAATTATTCTTATCACTGTTTTTGGCTGCTTGAAGGTGCAGAGAAGGTTGTTGGATGGGCGTTGAGCCATCACTTGATGCAGAACAAAAATGTGGATCCTGACGTGGCACTTGTTTTATCACCTGTGAGGTAATGGATACAGCAGCAGTTGATATTCTCCTATCCATTGTTCGCTTGACTGTAATAATTGTTGAATTGAAGAATTGTGGAAATCTTTTGCTATTTAACAGCATTCAGTATGGGTTAAAGGTTCTACTTAATCAAAATGACACCAAGAGCTTGAAGAAGTCAGTTAAGGTGATTATAATATCCCCCATCTGATGTGTTGCTAAATGGTTTTTCATTAGAAGCTACTTAATGATATGGCAGATATTGACTTGTGAACTCATGAACAAATTTGTGTCCAACCCCAGGATGTTGCGACAGAAAATGAATTTGAGAACAGGATTCTGGATGATGTTATCTCTCCCGGTGATATTGGGGTGACATTTGATGATATTGGTGCACTTGAAAATGTCAAGGATACAATAAAAGAACTAGTCATGCTTCCCTTACAAAGACCTGAACTTTTCTGCAAGAGTCAACTAACCAAGGTTTACATCTACATTTTGTCCATAATTTGCTTATCTAATTGTATTAGCTTGCTAAATGTTTATTGCTGATTTTCTGAAGTCCACAAAAGAAGATACATAAAAACTTTATCTCTTGATGTCAAAATTTCCTTTTAATGTGTGTCTCCTATTTTGCTTTTAAGTTTCTTCTCAACGTCATTTGGGCGGTTTGAGAAGAAGTTTGTGCTTGATGAGAAACTTACTTCAACTTTTGTTTCTCCTTTTTGGACTTGAATTTCCAAGCATCATCTAGAGATTTGTGGTTACTTATCGCTCTACTTGTTCACAGCCATGCAAGGGAATACTTTTGTTTGGTCCTCCTGGGACTGGGAAAACCATGCTGGCAAAAGCTGTTGCCACTGAAGCGGGTGCAAATTTTATCAATATTTCAATGTCAAGTATCACTTCAAAGGTTTGTTTCACTTGGAGCTTATTTGTGCTCTATCGAGTATAGATGATGTTGTTAATAGTAGCTTCTCGCATTATAACAGTCTTTAATCGTCTTCTTTCCCATGCTGCAGTTGTTTGGTGAGGGTGAGAAATGTGTAAAAGCTGTCTTCTCGCTGGCTAGTAAAATTGCTCCCTGTGTTGTTTTTGTTGATGAAGTATGCTTCCTTAAACATTAGCATATTTATGTCTTCTTTCCTGCTTTAAAATTCTATACTTTCGCTGATCCCTTCTGTCTCCTGTTTGTTTATGCTACCTTCCCAAGGTTGATAGTTTGCTGGGACGAAGGGAAAATTCAAGAGAACATAAGGCGATGCGCAAAATAAAGAATGAATTCCTGGTGAATTGGGATGGGTTGCGCACAAAGGATTCTGAACGAGTTATGATACTTGCAGCAACAAACAGGCCATTTGACCTTGATGAGGCTGTGATAAGGCGACTGCCCCGTAGGTAAAAGTGGAACGACTAATTTTCAGATATTATTTAAGTTTAGTTTTATATATCACTTGGTTACATGTCTTTTCTGTGCAGGTTGATGGTCAATTTACCAGATGCTCCAAACAGAGCAAAAATTCTTAAGGTGATTCTTGCAAAAGAGGACTTGGCTCAGGATGTTGACTTGGATTCAGTTGCAAGTATGACAAATGGATATTCCGGAAGTGATCTTAAGGTGTCTTTACTATTTATGTTTGTTTGGATAAATTACTAGTCCTGTTTCATCATTCTGAAGTTTGAAGACGGTTTGTTTTCTAATGCAACTCTTTTATTATGTAGAATCTCTGTGTAGCAGCTGCATATCGACCCATTAAAGAGATCGTAGAAAAGGAAAAGAAGGTATAGCTTTTCTATGTTTGATGTTTGTTTGTTGATTGCTTAGCTGAGGCAGAAAATAACATGTTGGCTAAGGTAAAGCTTTTCTATGTTTGATGTTCGTTCAGTGATTGCTTAACTTAGGCAGAAAATAACATGTTGGCTCTACCAATAGGTTTTCTAGGCGATTCTGTTATGGATATCTGTTCCACTTCCTTTTGATAATTTTTCATGGGCTTTAGAGGATCCTTTTAAAGCAAGCACCTTAATTCAACCATCACAGATCTGATGTGGTTCTGTGAACAAGTAAGGGTCGGGAGGATGTGGATTTTTTTTTTTTTGAAGTTCAAATCTTTGGTGCTTTTGTAATCCTGCTTTCTTCCAAAATCGTGTAGTTAAAACTCTAACAACTTGGGTTTGTTAAAGAAAAAGGCAGTCTGGTGCATGAAACATCCACGTTCACTCAGGGTGCAAAGAAGGGCCGCACCCCAATGAGGTGTAATTTAGCCACCTTGCGTCAAGCTGGGGAAAGCACGAGTTTGAGGGCCAGCTCACTTTGTGAGCTCCCTGCCTTCCACTGTTCAGATGGAGCATTCGAACCCCATATGTAGCGTGGCATCCCTTTCTCCTTTTTCCCCTCTCCTAATGTATTTATAAATGTCTAAAAGTTATCTGGCAACCTAGACGATATAGATTCCAAACTGGTTAATTTCACTATTCTGTTTATCAGACTGGAGTTATACTTGCAGCTTGCAATTATGATTTAGAAGGCAGTTTAGGACACCCTTGTATGTATATATGTGTATGCGCCTGCCACCTTAATAGACTTGCTAAAACTGGTAGCTAATGCTTATAGTTGATTACAGGAACAAGCTGCTGCTAGAGCAGATGGTCGACCACCTCCAGCACCATACAGCAGTGCAGACCTACGGCCACTGAATATGGATGACTTTAGATATTCACATCAGCAGGTGAGTTGAAAATTTTAGGTAGTCTTTGATTATTTAACTGTATTGGCATATGCTGATTTGGAGTGTGATTGACTATAGGTTTGCGCAAGTGTTTCATCTGAATCCGTTAATATGACTAAGCTTCTTGAGTGGAATGATCTGTATGGAGAAGGGGGCTCTCGAAAGAAGCAGTCCTTTAGTTACTACATTTAAAGACTCTCTCTATGTGTAGGTAGATGTTTATCTTCCTCCGCGGCCAGGTCAGTTGCCTGCCCTTTTGGGTTGCTGTGAACCTTGGCCGTGAGTTTTGACATGTTATAATGGTGGAATAGACTTATGAAAAATACTTAGTTTATTTGCCTTTGTTTGATTTTTACGTTTTGCTTACAACTTGCCGAGGGTGTTCAGTTCACTCTTCAGTTCCTGTTATAAAGTTTAGCTTACCAAAAAATTCAACTAGATGTCTAGGTTCATGATTTTATTCTTGGATTCAAATAATATCCAATTATGATCAAACAAAAGTTTCGTTAAGTAGGAGTAATCTTGCATTTTCTAGCGGTTAATGATGTTAAAAGTGTATTTTACTTCTTTCAAAATGATAGATTACAGCTAGAATAGGTAGACACAAAAGGTCAAGAGCATATCTAATCAGATCATGCCTTTTACCTACAATATTTGACTATTATTCTACACACTTACCTACACTATATAGTTAAAATACTCTTTAATAATATCTTTTAACACTAACTAACATGTTTTGTACAAATCTCATACTGTCAAGTTGAATGTCTATGTTTTTCTTCAATTTTAGGATTTATATTAATATATACTATGTCCCGGTAATAGTGGCATGACTAACATTTTAAAAAATAATTATCTAAAACATTTTATTATTTTTTTTGAAAAAAGCTATAGAAAATAGAAATTACTAGATTTAAAAAAAAAATACTTTTTTTGGATCTTGAAAAGATATATTGTTTTGATTTGGATAAATTATGGGGAAAAATTAATAGATGTGGATTTTTATATCATCCGATAAGAAAATGATACATAATAAAGATTTTTCAAAAAAAAAAGAGAGGGTAGTTAGTTGTTAGGGTATAAGTGGGGTTAGACCAAAAAGATGAGTAGAAGGATATTTTTAGACCAAAAAATGAATGAAGGATTTTTAGACCTTTTCTTGTAGTTTAGGGATATTTTTGACCATTTTTCGAGAAAAAAAGACTTGTGGGATAAGTTAACAAAGGAGAGTCTTATATGAGAAGTTTTGACTAAATTTACATTTTAATATAGTTTTTTAAAGTAAGTATGTATTTAAAATCAACAAAATTATTTTATTAGAGAAGTTTATGTAACACATATTAAAAGCGCATGAGAGATCATATTTAAGGTGCTTATAATACACATAGGTGGATTCATATATGAGGTTGAAGGTATCACCACACTCGAAAACCTCAATTAAATTTTTTATATGTATATGTATATATGTATAAGAGATATAATATATATTAATTTTGATATCTAAAATAATAAAATGACGAAGGTGCTTACCGTTCGAGTAATTTCCTCTCGTCTCCATTTAATAAGGGTTCGAAATCGATTGCAGCATAATTGTTTCTGGCTTGATCTTTAACTTGCTGAGAAGAGGTTTAGCACTTTCTTTTTTTTTTCCCTGCCCTTTTCATATATTCGTCTTTATTAATTTGAATTAATTCCTTTTTAAAAAGAATAAAAATAGTTTTTGATATTTTAAATTTCATTTTCACTAAGTATAAATTTGTATGCATGTTGTGTGCGTATTCTATAACAGTTAGTAATAAAAAAATTTAATGTCAATAAAAGTATATTTAAATAGTAAAAAAAATCTAATAAGTATTTAAGTTTTAAAAATGATAGATATTATATCTTTTAGAAGGGAAAAAAATGATAGATATTATTATGTTAGAGTTTTTGAATTTGATGGTTATTTTTGTCTTTCACAAGTGTTCACACTAAGTAAAGATAGATGATCTTAGTTGTGCGGACTCTTCACTTTTGATGTCGCATCCGTATTGAATTTTTCAAAAAACACTATTTTTGGTCAACTCGACACGCACCCATTGACATTTCTGAAGAGTCCGAGCAACACAGAAGATTATTAAGTTGAAACGGTTGCAGCCTTCGAAAATTGAGAATATTGGATCCACGCCTCTATAACCTTTTTCAATTAAATACCAATACAAGGCTTAATTAACATGGCATGAGACTCAAATTTGTGACATAAGTCACAAGTCCTTCGAGCTTTGTCATTTGAAGTAAGCTTCAGAGACTTAATTGACTAATTAGTCAAGGATAAGGCACAAGTTTTCCTTAGACTATGAATGGAGTTTCAAAGGGCGGATTACCCCATTCATTTTTTTCCAATTTTATACACACTTTTGGCTTATGTGACATCCAAACATCTCCCGCGCACCTCAATTACGTGAAGTCACAAAGTGTGCCACATACGTCAAAAGGTGTATAAAATTACAAAAATAAATAAATGAGTTCGAGGATAATAGAACCTTAATTTAGTTATCATGTCTCTGAGATTCCAGTCATAATCTAGGAAAGTACTTGTGCCTATTAACAATTTATTTTATTATGTCTCAACAGTTTCTTTAATCTCAAAGAGTTCTTTTCAATCTATGAAAAAGGTATTCTTCTCCATTTTTGAAATATTAATAATAGACCTCGATTAGTTTTCATTTCCCCATAAATAAGTTCACATTACTTAGCTAATTCATATTTGGAATGGAGAAACCACACAAAGCAACTCAATTTTTTTGGTCAACAGGAAATGGAAGCAGTTACGAGACATCTAGTATTTGGATGATATTTCTCTCTATCACCTTTTTCCTTTCAAGAACAAAAACTGTATCACCAAAAATTGTTACGAGACATCTAGTATTTGGATGATATTTGGTTGAGCAATGATCTCCTAGTAGTGGAGCTTTATTGAATGCCGCATCAGACACAGATCAGAAAAAAACACGTTTCAAAAATAAGAGTGTGATTTTGCAAGGATCTTCTTCCGGTGGAGCTTTATTGAATGTCGCACCAGACAGAAATTAGAAAAACATGTTTCAAAGGACCTGAGTAGAAATAAGAGTATAGCTGTGCAAGGATCTCCTACCATTGGCACAAATCAGAAAAGACGTGTTTCAAAGGACCTGAACAGAAATAGGAGTATGGTTCTGCAGATCTCCTACCAGTGCAGCTTCTTTGAATGCCACACTAGACATAAATCATGAAAAAAAAGTTTCAAAAGACTTGAGTAGAAATAAGAGTGTGGTTGTGCAAGGAAGGATCTAGATCCTTGCACAACCGCATCCTTGCACAACACACTTTTAATTCTACTCAGGTCCTTTAAAACTTTTTTTTCATGATTTGTATCTGGTGTGACATTCAAAGAAGTTCCACTGGTAGGAGATTCTTGCACAACCACACTCTTATTTCTACTCAGGTCCTCTGAAACATGTTTTTTCTAATTTATGTCTGGTTCGACATTCAATAAGCTCCACCGGAAGAAGATCCTTGCACAACCACACTCTTATTTCTACTCGGGTCCTTTGAAACATGTTTTTCCTGATTTGTGTCTGGTGTGACATTCTAAAAAACTCTACTGGTCAGATATCCTTTAACAACCACACCTTTATTAGTACACGGGTCCTTTGAAACTGTTATTCAGATCTCTGTCTGGTGCGACATTCAATGAAGCTCCACTAGTAGGAGATCTCTTCACTTTGATGCCGCACCCGTTTCGGACTCTTAAAAAATACACTACTTTTGGTGAATTCGACACGCACGCATGAACATTTAAGAGTCTGAGCAACATAGAAGATGATTGAGTTGAACCAATCGCAACCTTTGAAAATTGAGAATATTGGATCCACCTATATATCCTTCTTTAGTTAAATACCAATACAAAGCTCAATTAGCATGACATGAGAATCAAATTTGTCTAGGGGAATACTTGTGCCTATTCCAATTAATTATATTATGTCTCAACAATTTCTTTAATCTCAAAGGGTTCTTTTCTATCTATGAAGAAGGTATTCTTCTCCATTTTTGAAATATGAATAACAGACCTTGATTAGTTTTCATTTTCCCATAAATAAGTTCACATTGCTTAGCTAATTCATATCTGGAATGTAGTAACCACACAAAGCAACTTAATTTTTTGTTAACAAAAAATGAAAGCAGTTACACATGAGACAACTAGTATTTGGATGATATTTCACTTGTATAGTGGAATCAGTTACACATGAGACAACTAGTATTTGGATGATGTTACTCTGTCACTTTTTTTCCTTTAAGGTTAAAAATGGTATCGCCAAAAAAAGGTTCTGGCTCTTGACCGCTCACAGAAAAGAAACTAAACAAAACAAAGAACCAAAAACCCAAACTATTCCTCTTTCACTTTTTTTCTTTAAAAGACAAGAAAATGGCATCGCCAATAACCGTTCTGGCTCTTGACTGCCCACAGAAAAGAAAAATAAACAAGGAACCAAAAACCCAAATTATTCCTCCTTATCACTTTTTTCCTCCGGCCAAGAAGATGGAAGCGTCAAAAAAACGTAATGGCTCTTGATTGCCCACACGAAAGAAGAGGTGGTCATAATCGTCAAAAAAACGTTCGGGCATCTAAAGATTTACACATATTTATTTAGTGAATATTTAAGTTTAATTTGAATTTAAAAAAAATTGTGAGTCATTTGCTATATTGGATAGTTTCAATTAAGGAATTGAAGAAACTAATAGTTGTTAATCAAATTCTTGCTATGGAAGGAGATTGCACTTTAATTATCTGAAGTCAATAAATTTAGAATAAAACAATATTTGGACAAAATATCCTTAAACGCCTAAATGTAGTAATTTATACTTGATTTACTGGGGGCGCTAACAAAATCTATCTATTGATTCGACAAGTTGTTAATCTACTTTGAACTGACCTTCAGGAACTTAATTGACTAATTAATCATAGGTCTAACTCATTGGTGACCCCCTTAATTAGCACAATATATCACTTTATAACGAGATGATCTTCATTTAGAAACACCTCATGTAGTGTTTCACTATGTCATTTTGACACTTTTTGATACATGGCATAATGAGTGAGATACATTCGTTTCGTTGACCAGTGCATGAAAATGCTTTATAGTTAATTTTTAATTCATCATTAATCTCTTTAAACTAAGCTAAAAAATTATTTGAGATAGAAAATGGTGTAAAATGTGGAGTGGGGTAGTTTCTGCAAAAGAATTGGGGAGGTTGTACTACGACAAAAATAATTTTTAGCGGCATTAAATATTGAAACTAATAAAGAGTGTTAAAGTCTTTATCGCCATTAGTTAAATATCATTAAAATCAATGTCACTAAAGGCTTTAGAAACATATACAAATTGCCGCTAAAAATACAAATTTAGCGGCAATTAATAATTAAATGTCGCTAATGATTATTTTTGTCGTAGTGTGGGGGGGGGGGGGGGGG
>NC_028642.1:55038812-55060191 GCF_001406875.1 Solanum pennellii
CAATTAAGAATTAAATGTCGCTAATGATTATTTTTGTCGTAGTGTTGGAGGGAGGGGGGGGGAGGGGTTGGATAGGACGACGGGGTTGTGGGTTTTTCTTCGTTTTTTTCCTTTAATTATTTGGAAAAAATTATGTGTCATTGATCAGTTTTTATTTTTATTCAGCCATAATTATTTAAAAATAATTGTTGATACAAATGACAAATGTTATCATTTAATTTGTCACTTTACGCGTCATTTGTGAGCATAACACATACACGTTATAAATTTTTGCTTATATTAGAAATTAGTGTCAAAATGACATAGCGGGACTTTACATCAAGTGTATACAGTAAACATTGTCTAGTCAAGATATCTAATTGAAACATCATGCCAACTTTAGGGGGCACCAGTGGGTTAGGCCTTAATTATATTATCCCTAACCAACTTCTTTAATCTTGAGGGATTCTTTTCTATCTACGAAGAAAGAATTCTTCTCCATTTTCGAAATAAAGACCTTCATTAGTTTTCTTTTCACCATAAATAGGTTCACATTACTCAATTAATTCACATTTAGAACGAAGTAACTCACACAAAGCAACTTAACTCAATTAGTGTTTTTTTTCTTTCAAAAAAGTAGATGAAAACCGTTACCCATGAGACAATCAGTAGTTGGTGATATTTCACTTGTACCATGTGTTCGTAGCATTGTTATGTATTTGCAGTAGGTTGTGTTGTTTTTAAACTAGTTTTTCCGGTACAATATTAGGAAAAATGTATTAACAATTGTTGATACATATAATTAATTATACTTTGGTTATGAATCCTGACATATAAGTTTCAAAAAAAATTTAAATACTAATTATATATTCAATAATTATGCAAAAGTTCTATAAATTACATTAATTAACAACTTAAATTTTTAGAGACATTTAAAGAAATTTTGACTATATTACTCTTTAAAATAAATGCCTCATTAAGATTATCAAATTTGAAGCTTATTTGGAAAAAAACTTATTTTTTAGCTTATTTTAATTACTTCTAACTTAAACTCAAGTACTTATAAATGCTTTTCTGATTTACCTGAACACACTTAAAAAAATGAACTTTTTTCTTAAAATAATGCCACCTACCTGTCAAATCAATAAATACTGCCTAACCAAAACTAATCAAAACCAAAATCAAAATCAAAACCCAACCTATTATTTTCTATCCCTCTTTTCCTCTCAAAGATTTTTTTTAAAAAAAATGGTATCGCCGAAAAAGGGTTTAGGCTCTCGACCGCCCACCCCACAAAAGAGGGTCCGATGATAAATCTCCTTCCCGATGTCCAAAGGTTCACACAGATTAATTTTTCACTTTATTTTTTTTAGTATTTGCTGAGTCAGTTGATTTTTAATTATTTTTATCTCTGATTCTTCTGGGCAAATGATAGCAATGTTGGTTCATCTGGAAAATCGGTGCTGAAACGAAGAAGCCTTGGTGCAGACTTATATCAGAGTTTCTGCAGGTTTTCTATTAGTAGTATTTATTATTTTTAAACCATTTCTTTTTTTTCCTGTTCGGGTGTCCGTATTTGCATTAAATCTTTATTAATTCAGATTTGCACCGCTTAGGGTCCCATTTGGCAGAAAGAGACAAAGAGTATATCAAGGATTTTTTCAAACTTAAACACAAACTCGAGATCTCTGGTCAAAACAGAAACAACGCCATCCACTGCATTGCTGGTTCTTTATCTATTTTTGCTGTTGAATTTCTTTGATATAATGTGAATACACTGCTGAACTTTTGTTTGATATCTAATAGAATGTGAATACATTGCAGAATCAAACAGTGGATATTTCGGGGCAACATTTCATGGCTGGTGCAGGCAAAGACCTTCCTGAACATGCAATGATTTGTGTGATAAATCGTGAAGAGGTAGTGCTCTAATTTGGATTACCTTGACTCTCCTCACTATTTAATGTTGCTTTGTTCTATTGTTCGGTTTGGTTTGGAAAACCACCCGAGAATTGAGTTTGGTGTATCCTCAAAATTTCTCTTTGGGCATTGCAGTATTCCGTGGAACATCTTCAGGCATTATGAGCAAACTACTACCATAGCAATTTGAATATGAAACATATAGCACATTGACGGACTGCATTAGTTGGCATTTGTTTGATTCATATCTTAGATGAATTTTATATTGTATATACAATATGATTAATCATTGTTTGTGGAAACGATCAGTACCAAAACTCGCTGGCTTTGATTGAGAGGAACGGAAGCAGAGAACCATACCCTTGGGTGGAATACTAGTGGCCTTCTCAATTCTGGCGATCAGATCGTCTTCCTCTCAGTCAGTGAGCTGTGCTTACACGCCCCTGCTGTGGATGATCCGGACTAGTTACTCGCTAATACATTGTTTGAGGTGAATTCTTTCTATGAATATAAACAAATTTTCGGGTTAAACTTTACTCTTTACATTTCATCATACTTTTTCAGGCTGTATTCAATGAGAGCCGGAATTCGCCATTCATTTTGTTCGAGAAAGATGCTGACAAAGTAATGGCAGGAAACTCAGAATTATATTCAACATTGAAAAGTCGGCTTGAGAAGATTCCTGATAATGTAATTACTATTGGTTCCACACGCTCATACAGATAATCACAAGGACAAGGTACTATTTGAGACCACATTGCCGACGAATATATGCATGTGATTATATCTTTTCCTGTTATACCTTTTTATAAACAAACTCTCTACCTCCATGAGATAGTGATAAGGTCTGCGTATATTTTACCCTACCGAAACCTATGTTGTTGTTGTTGCTGTTGGTGTTCTGTATAATATACCTGTTATGGATGTTTCATACGGATTAAATTTCTTCTCTCTATATAGTAGTTATTGGTGTTCCCAAACTTGGTTAGACTGAGGATTGACCAAGAGAATGAGAGGTGACTCTTATTACAACAAAAAATTTCAAAGATCATCTTCAAACAACATATCAACTCTCTCACAGGTGTTTGACGTTGCCTAGGAAGTGTCAAACCACCTAAGTATATCTCATCATAACCTCATAGTCAATCATAAATCCTACTTTTTGGAAAATTTAGGATTTGAAATCACGATCTCAAATCGCATTTGTCCAAAAGTTGATTTGAAATCATGATTCCAAATTCAGATTGTAGAGTTGATAGGAAGCTTGTAATTGCTTAGTTTTGGAGGTGGCCAACATATCCTTAATGGCGATGAATACAATTTACTAATTTTTTTTAAAAAATAAAAATCGTGATTCCAAATTGCATGTCCAAATTGCCTACTAAATTTCTAGTTTAGAATTAAATCCAAACTCGGTATGAACGACAATAAAAAGGAAAAAAATAAGAAAAAATTTATGAAATCGAACATTTGTGCAACATCCTTTCATAATCATAAATGAGGTTCGATTATATGATCTATGACAATCCTTTCCTCTTGAATTATGTTGTGTGTGGTTGAGTTAGGCCATTTAACATGGTATAAGAGTCCGGCGTATCCTAATTATTACTTATCTGATGCTTTGCTAAATTTGTTTGTCATTAGAAGCTACTTAATGATATAGTAGATATTGACTGATGAACTCATGAACAAATTCGTGTCCAACCCCAGGGATGCTGCGACATAAAATGAATTTGAGAAGGGTTGTGCACAGAGGATTCTGAACGAGTTATGATACTCGCAGCAACAAACACGCCATTTGATCAGGCTGTGATAAGGCGACTGTCCCGTAGGTAAAAGAGGAACGACTAATTTGTAGATAATATTTAAGTAGAGTTTTATATATCACTTGCTTAATGCCCTTAATATGTCTTCTCTGTACAGGTTGATGGTCAATTTACCAGATGCTCCAAACAACGCAAAAATTCTAAAAATGATAACTCGCAAAAGAAGACTTGGCTCATGATGTCGATCTGGATTCAGTTGCATGCATGACAAATGGATATTCCAAAAGTAACCTTAAGGTGTCTGTACTATTCATGTTTGCTTGGATAAATTACTAGTCCTATTTCATCATTCTAAAAACAAAGCGTCTTCAAATTTCTGAATGATGAAACATGACTAATCGTTTATTAAGCAAACATGATTAGAAAAAACACCTTAAGGTCACATCCTGAATATCCATTTGTTGTACTTGCAATTGAATCCAAATCAACATCCTGAGCCAAGTCTTCTTTTGCGAGTATCACTTTTGGATCTGTGTATAGCAGCTGCATATCAACCCATTAGAGAGATAGTAGGAAAATAAAAGAAGTTTTAGCTTTTCTATGTTTGATGTTAGTTCGTTGGTTGCTTAACTAAGCTAGAAAATAACATGTTGGCTAAGGTATAGCTTTCTCTGCTTGATGTTTGTTCGTTGATTGCTTAACTGAGGCAGAAAATAAGATGTTGGCTCTTCCAATAGATTCTTTTTTCTCCGCGATTCTGTTAAGGATGTCAATTCCACTTTCTTTTGATAATTTTCATGGGTTTTAGAGGATCCTTTGAAGCATCTTTAATTCAATCATCACAGATCTAATGTGGATTTTTCTTTTTTTCAATTTAATTCTAGTCAGGTCCTTTAGAACCATTTTTTTCATGATTTGTATGTGGTGTGGCATTCAAAGAAGCTCCACTGGTAGGAGATCCCCACACAACTACTTTTCTGTCTCTGTTCAGGTCCTTCCAAATACGTTTTTCCCGATTAGAGTCAATGGTAGGAGATTCTTGTGTTTTTTCTAATATCTGTCTAGTTTTGCCAAAAAACCGTTTTGTCTCTTTACCGCCCACAGGAAAGAAAACAAAAGAAGGAACCAAAAATCGAAACTATTCCTCCTTATCACTTTTTTCCTCTGTTCAAGAAGATGGTATCGCCAAAAAAATTTCTAGCTCTTGATTGGACACACGAAAGAAGAGGTGATCATAATCGTCTGATGATAAACCTCCTTCTTCGGGCATCCAAACGTTTACACATATTTATTTGGCATAATACATATATTGGACCCTAAACTTGGCTTCAAATTTTAACTTTGACCTCCAACTTTCATAATGCACAAACAACTCTTTAACTATTCAACTTTTAAATAAATAAACACATGAGTCCTACATGACACAATACACATAGGACACCACGTAGGACAAAAAATAACATGTAGGATGACATGTAGAACATGTCTGTCTGTTTGTTCAATTTTATACAAGTTTAAGTGTCTATTTGTGCAAATTCAAAAATGAAGAACATAAATATGATTCGAAGACAAGTTAAAGGGCATATTTATGTATTATGGCTATTTATTTAGTAAATATTTTAGTTTGATTTGAATTAAGAAAATATTGAGAGTCAATTGCTATATTGGATAGTTACATTTAAGGAATGGGAAAAAGGATAGATATATCCCCGAACTATTGAATATGCAAATATTCTTCATCATATTTTTGGGACATCGGTGCCCCTGTCGTCATACTTTTGGGACATTGGTGCCCCTGCCGTCATACTTTGGGGACATTAGTGCCCCTACCCCTTCGTAAGAGTGAAGGGCATATATGCTCTAATTTATAGACGACACGGACACCAATGTCCCAAAAAATGACGATTGCATACCATTTACGATAGTTCGCGAGTATAGTTGTCCTTTTTTTCTTAAGGAATTGAAAAACTAATAGAGTTATAGTTGTTAATCAAATTCTTGCTATGGAAGGAAATTGCACTTTAATTATCTAAAGTCGATAAATTTAGAATAACGCGATATTTGGACAAAATATCCTCAAACGCCTAAATGTAGTAATTTATACTTGATTTACTGGGGGCACTAGCAAAATCTATCTATTGATTCAACAATTTGTTAATCTACTTTGAACTGACCTTCAGGAATTTAATTGACTAATTAATCATAGGTCTAACTCATCGGTGACCCCCTAATAAGCACAATATATCACTTAAATATTTTAACGGGATGATCTTCATTTGGAAACACCTCGTGTAGTGTTTCACTATGTCATTTTGACACTTTTTGGGTACATGGCATAATGAGTGAGATACATTTGTTGACCAGTGCATGAAAATGCTTTTTAGTTAATTTTTAATTCGTCATTAATTTCTTTAAACTAAGCTAAAAAATTTATTTGAGATAGTAATGGTGTGCAAATGTGGAGTGGGTAGTTTCTGCAAAAGAATTGGGGAGGTTGCACTACAACAAAAACAATTTTTAGCGTCATTAAATATTGACACTAATAAAGAGTGTTGAAGTCTTTATTGCCATTAGTTAAATATCATTAAAACCAATGTCACTAAAGGCTTTAGGGACATAAAATTTGTCGCTAAAAATACATATTTAGCGACAATTAAGAATTAAATGTCGCTAATGATTATTTTTGTCGTAGTGTTGGAGGGAGGGGGGGGGAGGGGTTGGAGAGGACGACGGGGTTGTGGGTTTTTCTTCGTTTTTTTCCTTTAATTATTTGGAAAAAATTATGTGTCATTGATCAGTTTTTATTTTTATTCAGCCATAATTATTTAAAAATAATTGTTGATAAATATGACAAATGTAATCATTTAATTTGTCACTTTACACGTCATTTGTGAGCATAACACATACACGTTATAAATTTTTGCTTATATTAAAAATTAGTGTCAAAATGACATAGCGGGATTCTAGATCAAGTGTATACAGTAAACATTGTCTAGTCAAGATATCTAATTGATACATCATGCCAACTTTAGGGGGCACCAGTGGGTTAGGCCCAACTTCATTAATCTTGAGGGATTCTTTTCTATCTACGAAGAAAGAATTCTTCTCCATTTTCGAAATAAAGATCTTCATTAATTTTCTTTTCACCATAAATAGGTTCACATTACTCAATTAATTCACATTTGGAACGAAGTAACTCACACAAAGCAACTTAACTCAATTAGTGTTTTTTTTCTTTCAAAAAAGTAGATGAAAACCGTTACCCATGAGACAATCAGTAGTTGGTGATATTTTACTTGTACCATGTGTTCGTAGCATTGTTATCTATTCTATGGACTACTTATACAAGTATTTGCTATAGGTTGTGTTATTTTTAAACTAGTTTTTCCGGTACAATATTAGGAAAAATGTATTAACAATTGTTGATACATATAATTAATTATATAAGTTTCAAAAAAATTTAAATACTAATTATATATTCAATAATTATGCAAAAGTTCTATAAATTAAAATAATTAACAACTTAAATTTTTAAGAGACATTTAAAGAAATTTTGAATATACTACTCCTAAAAATAAAAGCCTCATTACAATAATTAAATTTGAAGCTTATTTGGAAAAAAACTTATTTTTTAGCTTATTTTAATTACTTTTAACTTAAACTCAAGTACTTATAAATGTTTTTCTAATTTACCTGAACACACTTAAAAAAATAATTTTTTTTCTTAAAATAATGCTTCATAACATCCGCACCTACCACCTGTCAAATCAATAAATACTACCTAACCAAAACTAATGAAAACCAAAAACCCAACCTATTGTTTTCTATCACTCTTTTCCTCTCAAAGATTGAAAAAAAAAATGGTAGAAAAAAGAGGTTATCATCATTGTCCGATGATAAATCTCCTTCGCGATGTCCAAAGGTTCACACAGATTAGTTTTTCACTTCATTTTTTTTTAGTATTTGCTGAGTCAGTTGATTTTTAATTATTTTTTTCTCTGATTCTTCTAGGCAAATGATAGCAATGTTGGTTCATCTGGAAAATCGATGCCGATCTTAGAGGAATCGAAGAATATTGAATTCACATGTCATTCAGGTGCTGAAACGAAGAAGCCTTGCTGCCAACTTATATCAGAGTTTCTGCAGGTTTTCTATTAGTAGTATTTATTATTTTAAAACCAATTCTTTTTTTTTCCTGTTCGGGTCTATGTGTTTGCATTAAATCTTTATTAATTCAGATTCGCACTGTTTAGGGTCCCATTTGGCTGAAAATATATTAAGGATTTTTTCAGACTCAAACATAAACTCGAGATCTCTGGTTAAAACAGAAACAACGCCATCCACTGCATTGCTGGTTCTTTATCTATTTTTGCTGTTGAATTTCTTTGATATAATGTGAATACACTGCTCACCTTTTGTTTGATATCTAATAGAATGTGAATACATTGCAGAATCAAACAGTGGATATTTCTGGGCAACATTTCATGGCTGGTGCAGGCAAAGACCTTCCTGAACATGCAATGATTTGTGTGATAAATCGTGAAGAGGTAGTGCTCTAATTTGGATTACCTTGACTCTCCTCACTATTTAATGTTGCTTTGTTCAATTGTTCGGTTCGGTTCGGAAAACCACCCGAGAATTGAGTTTGGTGTATCCTCAAAATTTCTCTTTGGGCATTGCAGTATTCCCTGGAACATCTTCAGGCATTATGAGCAAACTACTACCATAGCAATTTAAATATGAAACATATAGCACATTGACGGACTGCATTAGTTGGCATTTGTTTGATTCATATCTTAGATGAATTTTATATTGTATATACAATATGATTAATCATTGTTTGTGGAAACGATCAGTACCAAAACTCGATGGCTTTGATTGAGAACCATACCCTTGGGTGGAATACTAGTGGCCTTCTCAATTCTGGCGATCAGATCGTCTTCCTCTCAGTCAGTGAGCTGTGCTTACACGCCCCTGCTGTGGATGATCCGGACTAGTTACTCGCTAATACATTGTTTGAGGTGTGAATTCTTTCTATGAATATAAACATTGCAAAGTGGAATTTTTGTTCCTTCCTTTTTCCGGTTAAACTTTACTCTTTACATTACATTATACTTTTTCAGGCTGTATTCAATGAGAGCCGGAATTCGCCATTCATTTTGTTCGAGAAAGATGCTGACAAAGTAATGGCAGGAAACTCAGAATTATATTCAACATTGAAAAGTCGGCTTGAGAAGCTTCCTGATAATGTAATTACTATTGGTTCCACACGCTCATACAGATAATCACAAGGACAAGGTACTATTTGAGACCACATTGCCGACGAATATATGCATGTGATTATATCTTTTCCTGTTATATCTTTTTATAAACAAACTCTCTACCTCCATGAAATAGTGATAAGGTCTGCGTATATTTTACCCTACCGAAACCTATGTTGTTGTTGTTGCTGCTGGTGTTCTGTATAATATACCTGTTATGGATGTTTCATACGGATTAAATTTCTTCTCTATATATAGTAGTTATTGGTGTTCCCAAACTTTGTTAGACTGAGGATTGACCAAGAGAATGAGAGGTGACTCTTATACAACAAAAAATTTCAAAGATCATCTTCAAACAACATATCAACTCTCTCATAGGTGTTTGACGTTGCCTAGGAAGTGTCAAACCACCTAAGTATATCTCATCATAACCTCATAGTCAATCATAAATCCTACTTTTTGGAAAATTTAGGATTTGAAATCACGATATCAAATCGCATTTGTTCAAAAGTTGATTTGAAATCATGATTCCAAATTCAGATTGTAGAGTTGATAGGAAGCTTGTAATTGCTTAGTTTTGGAGGTGGCCAGCATATCCTTAATGGCGATGAATATAATTTACTAATTTTTTTTTTAAAAAAAATCATGATTCCAAATTGCATGTCCAAATTGCCTACTAAATTTCTAGTTTAGTATTAAATCCAAACTCGGTATGAACGGCAATAAAAAGGAAAAAAATAAGAAAAAATTTATGAAATCGAATATTTGTGCAACATCCTTTCATAATCATAAATGAGGTTCGATTATATGATCTATGACAATCCTTTCCTCTTGAATTATGTTGTGTGTGGTTGAGTTAGGCCATTTAACATGGTATAAGAGTCCGGCGTATCCTAATTATTACTTATCTAATGCTTTGCTAAATTTGTTTGTCATTAGAAGCTACTTAATGATATGGCAGATATTGACTGATGAACTCATGAACAAATTCGTGTCCAACCCAGGGATGCTGCGACATAAAATGAATTTGAGAAGGGTTGTGCACAGAGGATTCTGAATGAGTTATGAAACTTGCTGTAACAAACGCGCCATTTGATCAGGCTGTGATAAGGCGACTGTCCCGTAGGTAAAAGAGGAACGACTAATTTGTAGATAATATTTAAGTAGAGTTTTATATATCACTTGCTTAATGCCCTTAATATGTCTTCTCTGTACAGGTTGATGGTCAATTTACCAGATGCTCCAAACAACGCAAAAATTCTAAAAATGATACTCGCAAAAGAAGACTTGGCTCATGATGTCGATCTGGATTCAGCTGCATGCATGACAAATGGATATTCCAAAAGTACCCTTAAGGTGTCTGTACTATTCATGTTTGCTTGGATAAATTACTAGTCCTATTTCATCATTCTGAAAACAAAGCGTCTTCAAATTTATGAATGATGAAACATGACTAATCGTTTATTTAAGCAAACATGATTAGAAAAAACACTTTAAGGTCACTTCCTGAATATCCATTTGTTGTATTTGCAATTGAATCCAAATCAACATCCTGAGCCAAGTCTTCTTTTGCAAGTATCACTTTTATAGAATCTCTGTGTAGCAGCTGCATATCAACCCATTAGAGAGATCGTAGGAAAAGAAAGAAGTTGTAGCTTTTCTATGTTTTATGTTAGTTTGTTGATTGCTCAACTGAGCTAGAAAATAACATGTTGGCTAAGGTATAGCTTTTCTCTGCTTGATGTTTGTTCGTTGATTGCTTAACTGAGGCAGAAAATAACATGTTGGCTCTTCCAATAGACTTTCTCTGCGATTCTGTTATGGATGTCAATTCCACTTTCTTTTGATAATTTTCATGGGTTTTAGAGGATCCTTTGAAGCATCTTTAATTCAATCATCACAGATCTGATGTATTTTTTTTTCAAATTTAATTCTTTGGTACTTATGGTAATCCTGCTTTCTTTGTTAAAGAAAAAGGCAGTCTGGTGCATGAAGTATCCACCTCATTCGGTGCCCGATGCATAGAAGGGCTGAGCTTCTTGAGTGGAATGATCTGTATGGAGAAGGGCTCTCGAAAGAAGCAGTCTCTGAAATACATCATGTAAAGACTCTCTATATGTAAATGTTTATTCTTCCTTGGTAAAAATCTTGATTCCGTCAAATATGATTTGGTACTTAAATCACAAACTCATGAATTGATTCTGTTATTTATGTGGAGAAGGGCAGAGTAGCAAATCCATCCTTCTCTAGCTGTGTTTATAGTTGGCCTAAAAGATATGTTTTGGATGAATTTTTCAATCATCATTAAAAGAAAAGATAATTAATTACGCATCATGGCATTTAACTTATACTAATGGTCGAGTGATGGATGGGGTTCGAATGGTGTTTTAGTGTTAGTCTAAACAATGAAAATGGTGGTTCAGATATTTCTTGCGTTCATTCACATTTAAAAATAACCGATCTGATTTTGCAGTGTTTTAGAAAATTATTTTTAATTTTGAATTTTTTATTTTATCTTCATTTTTTACTTATAAAAAATATATGAAAAATTATTTCTTCCATCGGCAAACAGTCATTATTTGTTTGAGTTAGGGTGTGTTGAAAATAAACTTTCTAACACTTTTGAACTTCATTTGATTAACATAGATTGTGGTGTAGTGGTGGATTGTTTTACTCTAAACTACAAATGTTTTGGTATGAACTCTGGATATAGAGAAAATCTTGTTAGGAGCGTCATGAGTTTTAGATATGGGCAAAATCTTGTTGGAAGTGTCACCTCCAAATGCACCTGCTATGCATTTTTCGGATTTTGTTGAAGCTTTAATATGGAGATTCAAAAATAATTTTTTTTTTAAATGATTGTATATTGTACTTTCCTTTATCTTTTAAGAAAAATCCGAAAAGGGTCATATTTGCCCCTGTACTTTTAGAAAATGATTATATTTGTTCTTCATCGTACTTTTTTAATATATTTATCCTTGTCATCCAACTTTAAGACTATATTTACCCTCCATCCGCTAAATCTCCATATTTTTACGTAATATTATCTATGTTGTGCCTATGTGAATTTTAATTTTAATCTAATTAAATCTAAGCATTGTTAAAATCATTTTAATTCACTACATTGAATTAAACTCCATCCCTTAATGAACCCAAGACCAAGTCCTTAACTATCGTGGGTTTGGGTTTTATATTTGTATGGGAGAGACAATGAAATTGTATAGAGGAATGAAGTTATCAGGTCTCTATCACTATTGAAAAATCGAAACATCATCCTGGACCATTGAAACAGTTTCATCAAATAAATATATTTCTAAATATTTTAGATATATAGAAATATTCTGATAATTGCTTCAAATTTAATTTCATCTCCTTTCTGTTTCACCACCAATAGTCACCAAAAATCCACTTAAATCATTCATCTTTAATGTTAAACCTCACTTCACATAAACCATCAATGAAACAAAGCACATGTAGAATGTTTGTAAAATTTTACTTATTATTAATAAAATGCTAATTAAAGATGAAAGCTGGCTTTAATTTACTTAACAAAAATTAAATGCTAAAATCTATATTAGTTCTAAAGTTGAGTGTTGTCTAATGAGAACGAGGAGATATATAATTTTCTATACTTATTCCAATAGAGATGCCCGTGAAGAAAATTTACGCAGAAGAATCAAGTTGGATTTCATTTTAATTAGTGGATTGGGTTTAATGTATGGAGCAAATCAAAGTGATTTTAATAATATTTAGATTTAATTAGATAAAAATAAAATTCACACAGACATAATAATATTATGTGAAAATATGTGAATTTAATGAAGAGCAACTTTCACATATAGGAAATAAAAAATTTATATTTGTCTGTTATAGCAAAGTTTGCATAATATAATTCGCTATACATATACAGTTGAAGCGAATTGTATAAAAAAAAGTGTATAAAACGAGAAAGAGAAAGACACTTGGGCAGAGAATTATATAAACGAAGTGTATAAAACGAATTGTATGATTATAAGTGTATAGAACGATTATATACAATTTGAATTTGTATAAAATGAGAAAGAGAAATATAAAAGAGACTTGGACAGGAAATATACAATTGAATCGAATTGTATAAAACGAGAAAAAGAGAAATTAGATACAATTTGAATTTGTATAAAACGAGAAAGAAAGAAAGGCAAAAGAAACTGGGCAGAGGAGTATTTTTATTGTATAATTATAAGTGTATAGGACGAAAATACATGTACTTGCATGTGTATATATAATTTTCTCACGCTTTATACAAACAGAAACGCAATTTATACATTTTGCTTCTGTTTGTATAAGTGAGAAAGGCGAGGGTTGCGAGCGAGATCTGGAAGAGGAGAGAAAGGGGAACAAAAATATATGTATTTATACAATTTTCTCTGCTTTATATAAATAGAAACAGTTTTTACACACATGTGCTTGTATAAAAAGTGAGAAAGCGAGCGAGAGATAGGAGCAAGAATGGGAGAGTGGCGAGCGAGATTTTTTAAAGAGAGGCGACTGGCAAATTTTGACAAACTTTTACTATGGAGTACAATTAAATTAAACCCTAGCTACTTCATTTATTTTAAATTATTAAGTTGCTATTATATAGAATTATCCTTTAATGAATGATGAATAAAATGAAACCTTAAAGAGTTAAAATTAGATAACCAGAACAAGTACATTAAAAAAATATTATGAAGAACAAATATAACTTTTTTTTTAAAGAATTCAGTGATAAAATATGACCCTTTTTGAAAGAAAAATTAAAAGATGGTAAAGTCAAAGGGTCATAACAAGTGTGAGGGGTAGTTTAGGCATTTCATCTAACGTCACTCGGCTTTGACGGACCAATCACTATCCTTTTATACGTGTTAAGAAAAAACTTCCCTCAGCGATATTTCATTTGTACCGATCCGTTTGAGTTCATTTCAATTTCGCTAAATTCAGATCGAGATCCACAAGAAAAAAACCCTAATTTTGTTTTCAGATCCAAAATGGACGCTCTCGATACTGTTTTCGATCCTCTTAGAGATTTCGCCAAAGACAGCGTAAGGCTCGTCAAAAGGTGCCACAAGCCTGATCGCAAAGGTACTATCATCGATATACTTTTGTTGTTTTTGTAGATGTAGTTTTTCGATTTTTTCTATATGGAGATCTAGGGTTTATGTATCGTTTAAATTTTATTGTTTGTGGTACAGAATTTACCAAGGTTGCAACCCGTACGGCGATCGGTTTTGTTGTGATGGGATTCGTTGGATTTTTCGTCAAGTTGATATTCATTCCAATCAACAACATCATCGTTGGTGCTTCTTAAGTGGTAATTTTTCTGCTTTTACCTCTTGTTAGTGCGACTCGGTATTTTTTAATCATGATGAAAGATGTTTGATTTCTGGTTGTTTATATATGATGAATTGGTTGTTAGATATCTTTTTTTTGTGGGATCTCGAGACTTGCTTGGTTAATTGCTGGTTCTATGTCGTATTATAGCCTGGATAATCTTACACTGTTAACATGTAGAAGGATCTTATTTGGTAAATTGAAAAATATTTACAAATTGCTCTCAGGTAATTATGTTAGGATATGTCGTACAGTAGGCTTGCATGTACTAATATTCAAGTGGTGCCACGAGTTAAGTCAAAGGATCAAAATTGAGCACTTTTTGCCTTAGAAAGGGGGGTGATCCATGTTACCCTTAGCTGTACACGGGAAATGTTGGACTTTCTACCTATAGTTGGAGCTTGGGTTCTGTGATAGATGTAAGTTGATAATGTTACATTACAATTATTCTGTTATAAAGATTGGAACATTGGTTCCTTAATGTTAATGAAGTTTCTTTTTTCAGTTTGATGCTCCAATAAGTTACTTCAGAAAAGGCATAATGCTTAAGGTAGTTCATCCGAATCAACATATAGTCCGTATTAAGGGTTCATCCAACCAAATACTGAAATTACTGTGGGGTTCTTGTAAAAACAATAGTATCATCATTTCATATTGCTATGCTCTTTCCTTAATTTTCATTAGCTAGAACAGACATCATTTTAGCTCATCTAAAGTCATGAGGAGAGAAGAAACATGATTATCTCGAAGTTGCTTGTTGATTAATAATTTGTCTTTTACCTATTAAAATATCTTAAGAAGCAATATGTAATTATGTCTGGAGGGTTCAGATTGGTAATAACACCATTATGTGACTAGACATTCTCTCTTTTTTAATCTTCTGTTTTGTGGTATTCTTGTTTTCACTTAATTATCATGGATGCCACCAATTCCAAATCACACTCCAGCTCCTGAAAGAAATGAAAGAGTAAACACTCTTTCCCTCTTTCTCTTCTTTATTTTATCTGTCACGAGGAATTGCTATTCATATTACTGCTATCAAGAAAAGAAGAGATATAATCACATAAAACCAAATGAAATTAAAGGAAAATTTGAATAGTTATACCAGCATAAGTGAATATACTAATGATTATGGCATGGTGTCTTTATAGTTTCTCCGTTGTCATGCTTTTCAAATTGATCATGTCTAAATGTATTTATAAAGCCAATCCCACTAATTTGGGGGTGAGATTTATAGCATTGTTTAGCCAAGCTTTCAGATTTTTGCATATTTTGAGAAATGCTTTTAGAGAGAGTACTTTCGGAGAGTAGCAGTGTGTGATTTGCTGATCTATTTGAAAAATACTTCTGTTAATATTAGGGAAAAGCTAGTTTAGTTCAGCTGCTCCAAAGCATTTATACTTACCTTCCTTTTTCGAAACAATTGGCCAAACACCTCAACCTTTTCGAATAAGTACTTTTTGAAAGAAAGAAAAAAAGCGCTATTGGCTTACCCCAAAGCTTTTTGCCAGTCGATTGAACCATATGTACACTTTGGTGATATTCATCTTTAACCTCCGCTAAGTTATCTTTGATATTGATCCTTCATCCTTTTCTTTTTGACCGTGAATGGTGTATGAAATTTTGTTGAATTTCCAATACTTTGTTTCTTTCTAGAGTGCTTTATCAATTCCCTTGCCAGTAATACCTGGGACTGCCAACTAAATATTTGTTGATTTATGTGATGATCCTCTGCAATAGACACTGAACTCTCTGTGTGTGTAACTTGCAGGCTTCATAAAGGAGAAGTACAACTGGAGATGTAGAGCAAGTGAAAAAGAGTGTTGCAAAATCTTAGTTTCATATTGTAATCCGTATTAGTTGGCATACCATGTAGTCTTATTTCTGAACCACCTAGTTAATGGGGACTTTGTCATCGAGCTTCCCCCACCCAATCCGTTTTCAGATTTTGTAAACTTTGCTGCTGATGTCAAGACATCTATTTTTTTTTTTTTTCAATTTACTTTTTGCACCTTGGTTGGTTCAGTTTTGGATGTTCCTTGATAGAGATTTATGATATGCTGGAAGGAGTTGTTAAATGAGTTTGAAATGAATGGTGAGGAAGGAGTATATCCTTCCGTGCCAGAAACTGATCCTCCTGTCTTCTAAATCCTGCTCCTGCGGAGTGGTATAACTAAGAAAAAATTATGTTGAATAGTCCGCGAAACACTTTATTTGAAGGTTGATATATTTTATCCATCTTGGTCTTAATTAGACTATCAAAAAAAGATGGTGAGGTGGAAAATAGGGGCAAAATACTATAAAGTAACAACTCTTATGAAAAAGTTTAGAAATAAAGGTTAATTTGCGGATTATCTCTTTTGAACATAACGAACTTTGCAGCGGAAACCAAATTCCATCTTTGGATGTGGAGTTCATAACGAACACCCTGAGATAATCATATTGGAGATGAAAGAAAAGAAGTGTATTGTTTTAATGGATATAGGTTCCTTGAAGCAACAATTTTTGGACTTAAGAACATCACTTAAGTGCTCAAGTTCACAGATAAAGGTGTTCAGGGATTCTCAATCTTGTTCCATCGTTGTAGCATAAAAGTAAATCAAGCTGACAAATTGGTATGTATCTACCTCTATACCCTGTGTTCTACTAATAGATCAATACACTTGTTTGACGCAGTTATTTTGAGTGTCCATCACTGTGGCAAGCAAGTAATATAAACCAACTGATTAGAAAGAAAAAAAAAACTTGACATCTGCTGGCATATTACCAGCTTTTGTGATCTTCACGAAGATTGCACGAAAACAAGAAAACTATATCCAAGAACTTAAAACAAGAGAGAGAAGGTAATGAGGAACCAATACAGCTACATGTGAACATAGCTATGTCAGCATATAGAACTGGCAGCTAGCAACACAAAAAGGATTTTAAAGAGAAGCCTAGAAATACACAAAAGTCAAGTTTTATACAGACAGAAGGTTCAAGTCGGTTGAAGTTACAATATCCATGGACAGAAGCCATAAAAGGTGGATTCACAATTTGAAGAAATTACATTTCCCTATCATAACCATCAGTTTCACATGTGCTGTTAAAGCCTCCAAACTGGCAGCAGCGAGATCTTTTAACTGCAGCAAAGGAAAAGGGAGAAAATTTAGTATAATGGTTGGACAAGATGGATAGGTTTTTTAGATCCTGAAGAATAGTCATACAAAAAAAAACCATAAATCAAGAAGATACAAAAAGCGTTATATTTGTTGCCATGCCATTAAATAAGATAAATTGAGAAACTACAATCAAAACAGACAGAATTGTAGCCAATTCTGTGACCATATCAGCCTTGATGTTCATTGCAGGTGCGCCTACAGTGTAGGCAACATATTTCAACTTTCAAATCAAGATACCACTGTGATATGAAACAAATGACTTTTCCATTTATATGAAACAAAATACCTAAAGACATGCAAGGAAAGAGGAGAAATCATCATCATCAATGACATCTGGTTCATGAATCAGAGTTGCACAAAAAAAAAATTCAAAAAATACAATAATCAACTGGAAGCTAGGTGGATAAATACATGAAAAAATAATGTGCCTGTTAAAAAACAATTGTATTCAACCAGGGATTACCAAAGACAGAAGAATAAAACTATATTATCAAGAAGAAGAGGATACATTGGCTGAAGTTCCATAAAGGTATTTTAATTGAAGACTAGTGTGATTGGGCTGATAGGCATCAAGAGAAAATAACAGCAAAACAACCAACAATAATCCAAGTGCAATCCCACAAGTGAAGTTATGGGAGGGTACTGTGTAGTATGAAAACAGTCCTTACCCCTACCTTGTGAAGGTCCTGTTTCCGAAGACCCTCGGCTCAAGGACAGGTGAAAGAGAAGTGGTAATAACAAACAGAAACAACATGTAGTAATAAAAAGACTAAGAAAATACAAGAATAGTGCTAACCCTCTGGGAATAGAAAAGTAGTACACATGAAAAAGAGAAAATATGTGCAAATAATGAAGGCCTCTAACAGAGTATCCCTTTTGTTGGTAGCCTTAGCCCAATGAGTACTCTTCCACGTGCCAAAACTTGCAACTGTTGGCAGCTCCCTTGAAAACTTTCCTATTTTCCTTGCATACATGTTACTAACAGCTCTTTATCCCCAGTCCCATTTACTCACACTTCCCTTTCTGTTTCCACCGTCCTCTTTATTAAAATCACTAGAACCCCAAAAGGAGGATGGGCCAAGTGAGGAAAAGGCTAGAAAGAAATCATACTAGTGCTATGATTTATGAACAAGCATTCCCAAGAACCTGATAAACTACTGCCTGATTATTTGCTCTAGCACAAGATGTTCCATTGTACTTATTACTCCTACACAGTTCAGTTACAAGTGAAAATTAAACTCAATATTTATTTCTTTTTTTTTTTAAGAAAGGTAACATTGTAATACTTGGTTCTTCTGTCAAAAAAGATCGATGAGAATCTACACTTGCAGTCATAAACTGAAAAGAAGCCTAAAAACAAAAACAACTTGGATCCCCATTTCATCAAATCTAATCTTAATCAACAATAGATTTTAGAAAATCTACACTTCTATCAACCAATGTAAGCTTCTGAACATGTCTAATCCATGGAATGATAACTGATTGAGTCACAAGTAAAAACTTACAAGTCACTGGCCCAACTGTCTTGAAACAAGAGATATACAAGAAACACCAGCTCTAGATACCCAAGTCTCCATGGTGATTTTTTTCGCTCATACACTGGTCAATCTTTTAAACAGAAAAAAATATCTCAATAACAAAAACTAGATAGTTACTTGCATATCTTAACACCTTACATGTCATTACTTTTTCCCTACTCAGTCACTGTTAAATGTTTGGCACACATCTTTACCTCCTAATTACTTAGCACAGCACACAAAATCTTTTTTTTTTTTGTGTAAACAAGGGATAAAATGATTCAAACATAAATCAGAACTGGATTTTGGAAGGCGAACTGGGAGTGAACAGGGGGCATTGCAGGCTTTGTTTCCTGGACAATTCTCATAATGCACCAATCCTGAAGTCAAATTAGAGGAGATCTGGTCCCCTCAGGACTGGAATTTAGCTTTCAGAAGGTTGTTAAATGATTGGGAATAGCAAAGGAAGCAGAACTGCTGAGAATAATTGGTGGTTTTTAGGGAACTAGTATGGAACCTGGATAACATGGTATGGAAACACCATCAGGATGGTTTGTTGTCAGTAAATAGGGTGTATAATACGATGCTGACTGAAGTAATAGGGAGGTCAACAGGATGCTGCAAGTCTGTACCGAAGAGTGTGGCACCAAACCACCAACTAAGGTGAAATGCTTCACACCTGCCTAGTAGTCAGAAGAGCTTGTCCAACTCATGAAGCATTACAGAGAAAGGGAAGCTGCATTGCTTCAAGATGTGCATTATCTAAGGAGGCTTTAGAAAAAATAACAAGAACTGTCTGTGACCTATGCAATTTGGTTGCAGAATACAATTAACCTACATATCCACTAACATTTACCGCAAACCACATGCGTAGAGTATCAAAGGAAATGTGTGAGAGAGTATCTGTTGATATAAGTAGAGTACTACAATCAATGTCTTCTTTTTAGCAAGTTATATGCACTTATGAAAATCACTTCCCTCAATATGCAAAAGAAACAAGACAGGATTAAGGAAGCTATAAGAAAAAAACACATGCTAAGGAAAGCAAGTAACCAGTTAATTTAAACACCTACCACCATATCATATGAAACAACCTATCAACCTTCTCAATGTAGGGCTAAGGTTGTATACACACCAGCATCCCCAAAACCCACTAGTGGGATTACATTGGGTATATTGTTGATGTATCTAGCACCACATCACAGGCACAATCAACTAAAGATTGCATGACATCAATCATGCAGTTGCTTGAATTTGGTACTGATTGCCTAAATTTGTTCTTTTTGAAAATAAACGAAGACAACAACTACTCCAGTCAATCCTAAAGTAATCGGGCTCAGCATTTTAAACAAAACATAAAGCGCCAATTTCATTCCAATACTCCATGATTTCCAGTTTCCACAAAAATGCGAACACTCTTGACCTTAAATCCTCAAAGGAAAATCAAAAGGAAGAAAATTATCACCAAAAGGAACAAAGAATAAAGCATTTTTACTTTCCAATCGTATTTCTCAAACATCTACCTTAACCAGTATCCAATTCGTTCAATTTGGGCCAATTTCATACCAAAATTTAGTACTTCAAGTTTTAATAAGAAAAACAATTATACCTGACTTCAATCCTCGAAATTAAGCAAGAAAAGGAAGAAATTCACCACTTTCAGGATACAGAATAAAGCATTTTTCATTTTCCAATCTTAATTTTCAAACCCTAGCTTATCCAGATCTAAAGGCAACAAGATAACATAGACAGAAACGACAAACTTACATTTGGCCATCAAGGTTACCCTGTCCACTGCTACCTCCACTAGCATAGGAATTATCGTCTCCAGTCTGCCACACAGATTGCCACGCCTGTGACGGTGGAGGGTGCACATACATTGATGGATCAACTCCAGGAACAGCAGGCCTACCAAGCATCACCCCACCCGGAGCCGGCTGGCCCATGGGAGGGTAATAGTACGGCACACCACTAGCAGTAGAACCCACAATTCCGGGTCCAAGCCCAACACCCTCATCCTTAATCTCATCCCTAGGAACGATGTCAACCAGAAAATCAAAAATATCAGTACGAGTAATCGCCGCAGCGATGTCATTCTTCTGTAAAGTCCTGCGCTTGTTTTCCTCAGCGTGAAGCCACGAACGGATGGTGAGCTCCAGAATGAAAAGCTCACAAGCTTTCGCGAACAGAACCGGAGCTTCAGCAGAGATCATACGAACATCTTCATCAGCTTTCATGATCTTTTTGATACGAGCAAGGGGAAGTTGGTGGTTTTTGAAATCATTGACTTGCTCGATTTCTTGACGCTGGTAAGTCCAAAACATCTGTAGCTGCTGTTGTTGCTGCTGAAGGAGATGGTGGTATGGAGTCTGCGATGGATACGTGGCTGACTGAGCCGCCGCTGCCGCTGCTGCTGCTGCCGCAGC
>NC_028642.1:55060337-55113422 GCF_001406875.1 Solanum pennellii
GGCCGCCGCAGCGGCCTCAGTCGGAGATTGGTGAGGGTTGTTGTCCATGGCGGTTTGCGGAAAATGGAAGCTACTATCTGTGTAGAGAAAATGTGAAGGTCTAATGGTGCTCTGCTCTAGCTTTGTACTTATTTATACAGTTTCATTTTTTTTTCTTTCTAAAAAACAGCTTTTATTTTCTATTATAAAAAAATGGACTTATAATATTTAATTCTAAAACCGTATTTGTTTTATATCAAACTATAATCCAAATATTACTTTAATATATTTTATTTTTACTACCAACTACTTTTTCTTATCATGTTTTATGTATGACCACTTTTTTGTTTTCTGGAGCGTTCTTTTTTCTTTTCTTTTCTTTTCTTTTTCAAAATTGGGAATGGGAAAGAAAAAATATATTGAATTCTCTGATGATTTCTTTTGAAAGGTTTTAAAATATCTAATAACCATTTTTCTTTTGCAAAGGCAATTATTAGTGGTATTATGGAAGTATTCTTAGTCAATGTAATTTATTATTCTCTTTCGTTTTAATTTATTTAATCTATTCATTTCAAAAAAAAAGAATATTTTTATCATCAATAATTTTTACATTTTAATTTTTCGCATAATATGTTTAAATAATATATTTATAAATTAAGATTATAAAATTTAAAATTTTACTTAATTTTCTTAAATTTCAAATTAAATTAGAATAGACCAAAACAATTATGTATGGTGGCACGGTTCAAAGTCTAAGTTGAGGAAATTCATAAGTGAGTGATTACAATATGAGATTTTTCGAGAAGCATTGGAGCATTTGATACGCCTTGGGCATAGTAGTGATTGACTATTTTTCTATTATTTACCTTAATCTGGCAATATTAATAGGCATAATACATAAATATGCCTTTTATCTTGGTTTTAAATTATATTTATGTCCTTCAACTTTGAATGTGCACAAATAGACATTTAAACTTGTATAAAGTTGAACAAATAGACACACATGTCCTACATGTCATTTTTTGTCCTACGTAGTATCCTACGTATATATATATATATATATATATAATGCTCTAAAATTTATGATCTAGAATAAACTCATTTTATTATAACAATTTAACTTAGGAATCGTTTAATATAATGTATAAACAAAATATTAAATAAAATGTATTAGTAATGTTTGCATTAATTATGTTTAGAGAAAAATATAAAATGACACCTATAGTTATTCTAAATTTTCAAAAAGACATTTAAAATCGGTGAGAATTCTATTACCCACAGAACTATTTCAATCGCAATAATTTTACATTTTTGACTCATTTTGACACACATCTAATAGGCGCGTTGAGAAGTAAAAATAAATTGTCAAATCAATGTACAAATGTCACATGGCACTGACAATTTGAACTTTCTTCTTCATTAAATACCTACTTTACAATTCTCCAAAATCTTCACAATAATAATAAAAAAAGTTAATAATAATCCATTTTCAATAAAATTTTCGTTTAGCTTTACTAGCTTCAATTTACTTTTTTTTATTATTTTATTTAAAAGTTATGTGAGCAAATGAATTTGTAAATCATGAAAGTGCAATCACAAACAAATTTCACTAACATGACATTTTTAAATCAAAATTTCCATTCAAATCAATAAGCAATTAATATGTGAGTCTATGCTTTTTCGTTTTGACTCCATAATTTAAAAAATTATCATCGTAAATAATTTTATTGTGACTATTGAAATGCTTAGGATTTTGATCATCAAAGAGAGAGACTAGAGTGAAAATTTGAAAGGGGTTTAGGATTTAATGGAGTGAGTCATGATTAAAATGTGAATGAGTCAAGATTTTAATTCAATTTTCACTAAATGGGTTAGAAAAAATTATATTATTAATTGTGGTGATACTTACGCTCATACATTGTTAATGTAGATTGTGTAAAAAATATGTATTTATTGTGATTTTGACATGTTTAGTAGGATAATAGAACATCGTAAAATTAGCGTGTCTTATTAAAAATTCATTTTTATGTCTTTTCTCTTATGTTTATATTATTTCCTTATTTCTTACTCATTGTTTGTTGTTTGGTTTGATGTATTAAAAATAACAGGCATTGCATAATTTTTTATAAAAAAATATATTTATTTACAAAGATATCATTCAAATATAGTGAGAACAATGTAAAAATAATTTGAGAGAAATTGAATTTTTAACCATGATAATGCATCAATTAAATCCTCTTGCATTACTAATACAATAATTTTTCATGTATCAATACTACACTCCTCGATATAAATAGAGCGTATAATAAATATTGCATTAGCCATACACGAATTGAGAAAGTATATCAAACAATGTATCACTATTAGTCAATTACACAAAAGTAATACACATATTATTTCTTTTGACGTACACTATCAAACAATCCCTGAAAATATCAAAAAGTTTTTAAATTAAATTAAAATTCCCTCTATCCCAAATCAAATTTTACATGACATAACTTTCTTTTAGTCCATTCTGAAAAGAGTGACACGTTTCTTTAATAAATAAATATACAACACAATTTATATTTTTATCGATTTGGATTTCATTTATTTCGAAAAAGGTCCATAAATTAAAGTTGTATTTTTTCTGTTTAAAAAGTTATTTCTTTGAAGGATAGTTATGAAATAATGCAAAGTCTTTTTATATTTTATAAACTTTGTGCTCAATTAAATTACGTGACATTATCAAAAGGAAGAAAATACCAATATAAAATAAAAAAATTATTTTTAAAATTGACTAAAATAAAAGAATGTGATAAATTTTGACGGATGGAGTATTTTTTTGGGCCTACAGGATAATATACCCAATTTAGTACACTCCTATTAGCAAAATTTTTTTTTTATTTTTTTTGAAGAAGCGAAAAGGTTAGCTGGGGTCCACGCGCTGCGGAGAAATGTCCATTGAGCAATTACCAATCATAAGATGACACGTAGATAAAACTTTAAATTTTGGAATTGTAATAACACATCATTGACAGCAACTTCATGATTTTTTAATGAAAAAAAGTACTCTAAGTAGTCATGTCATTTCAGTTGGTTAGATATTTTTACGTAAATTAATATTTTTATGATTGATGGTTTGTAACTCCCATGGAAAAAAGATTTTATTCGCGAATATGTGAATTCAAAATTTTTACTTAAGGATTCTCATATTTTACTTCAGCTATTATCATTCATATCATAATTAATTGTAACTTTTTTCGTAATAAAATAATTAAAAATAATGTTAAAGTATTGGTTAAGGGTGTGTATCGTTTGGTTTGGTTATATGCATGTATTATTGGTTTGATTTATTGATTTTAGATTTTTAAATATGCTAACTCAATAGCAAATCAATAAGATATTCTTTATCGATTTTGGTTTATCGGTCTTTTATCACTACCGATTTAATTTTTGGTTTACCCAATAAGAAAATATCCGTAAAATATTATATGTCTTCTCATTACTCTAAATGCTTTGATATAGTGAAACAAGAAACGTAATGATAAATTGCGCCAATTAGAGAAAATATAGTACAAACTACAAAGGCTATAATTACATGGTACCATCAAAACATAGTATGAAAACTTTTATGATAATCAAATTACAGACCTTTACAAACTTGCAAATGCTACAACCTACAACTACACAATAAAACTAAAATAAAAAAAGTTCAACAAGACTAAAACTAAAACTAAAATCAAATAGCTCAAGTTGTGAACCCCTTACTTTAAGCTTTATGTTTTTAGTAAACAGTAAAAACTAGTAAAATGGCCTAGTGTGAAGTTGGTAGAGTACTAATAATTTGATATAGTTTTAGTGTCTAATTATATATTAAATTATTTATATTTAATAATTAGAAAAGGTAAAATAATAAATTATCACCGTCTTATTGAGTTCTCGATTTACCCAATAACCCAATAGTAAAATCCGATACCGAACCAATAACCCAATATTTTTTTTTATAAACCCATTAAAAACTCAATAATTTTTTAAAAAAGAATTCAATAACCCAATAATATTTTTTTCGGTTCGGTTTATCCGTCGATTTGATTTTTGCACATCCCTAGTACTGGCAACAGTAGATTACTTGTCCTAATATTTTAAAGAGCAACTTTCAAATATAGCAAACACAAAATTCATATTTGTATGTTATAGCAAAGTTTACATAATTGCGCTCCATAACAAAATGTATATTTCGCTATACATATTAAAAAAAACAGTTGTATAATTCGCTATACATATATAAAGAAACCAATTGTATAATTCACTATACAGATGCAAAAGAAAGCAGTTGTATACAAATCAATTGTAGAATCTGTGTATGTATAAAACGAGAAAGAGAGAAAGACAAAAGAAAACTGAGCAGGTAAATATTTGTATTGTATAATTATAAGTGAATAGGACGAATATATATGTATTTGCATGTGTATATACAATTTTCTTTCACTTTACACAAACAAAAATGCAATTTGTACATTTCGTTTCTGTTTGTTTATGCGATAGAGATGAGGGTGACGAGCGAGATCTGGTAGAGTGGTGAGGAGGGGAGAAAGGGGAACGAAAATATATGTGATATATATAATTTTTTCTCGCTTTATACAAACACAAACACATTTTATACATTTGTGTTTGTATAAAAGCAGAGGGAGCGAGCGAGAGATGGAGCGAGAAAGAGAGTGGCGAGAGAGAGTTTGAGGGAGAGAGGTGACTGACAAACAGTTTGCTACAGCGCACAATTAAATCAAAGTACGGTTATAACATTTAATTTAATTTATTAATTTGTCATTATATACAATATTTCCTATTTTAAATTACTCGTTGTATTTATCACGTGTTATATTCTCTACTTTGCAACATTACGTACTCATTAAAAGTCCTTAATCGAATGCTGTTGAAAAGTGAATACTGAATAATGGTAGATTAAGATAATTAGCAGTGTCATTAACGTGAAGTCGATATGTCCGAGTGGTTAAGGAGACAGACTTGAAATCTGTTGGGCTTCGCCCGCGCAGGTTCGAACCCTGCTGTCGACGCTTTTGCAAGTTTTTTTTCTTTCTTTTTTTCGCTTTTGCAAATTCTTATTAATTTCTTATCGCTGTTATATTCTCTATCTGTTCTCATAGCTACGAAAAACTGCATCCTTTGTCTTCCTAACATTGAATTAAACGTCAATTCATCTGTCATGATCTGAATTGGTTAAAGGCACGTTAAAAAATGTGAAAATAAAAGGCAGTGAAGTTCTTACACACAACTCATCTTCTTCTCTGTCTCTATCATCCTACACTCTCTTTCATATTCTTCTTCTAAAGTCTCTATTGAGTAGCACTATCAAGTCACGGTGACAGCCGTGATTCAATTTCTTGTAGTTTCATACTTCATTTCCATGACAATTATTGTGATTTTGCTTTGAGTTGAAATAAATGGAATACTCTTTAGCTTATAAAATTTTCCTCAAGCTTAAGGATAGCAATAGTTGTCTACCATCCCTTGCAAAGAGTAGAATTAGAACACATAGTTGGTGCATTACATGTGTTTTACGTAACAAATACAGTATATCACAGTCCCGTATGAAATATAAACTCCTGACAACTCTTGGCACTAAAATTTGCATGGCGTTGCCAGTTCATTCTTGAACAACGCAAGAGATTTATTTGGTGCAATTGACATCACTCAAAATGAAAACCTGCAAATCTGGATTGCAGAGGAGGAAAAGGTAAAAATGATCCCAATGCAGTGTAACTGTCCAATTCTATAACACCAACATTCAGTCAAATATGATTGGTTCATCGAGCTCATATGAATCAATATGCTACTCCCATTCCTGGTTTATCAAAAGTGAACTTCTTTCAAGTAATTAGTTACCGGATCTCCTTAAGAATGCTAACACGCCTAAGCCTGCAACTAATGCAGCACCAGCTGCTACAGTGCTGTAGGCTGAGGCCCATGCAGATTCAGGATGAGCATAATCCAAACTACCGCCCATTGTTCCTGAATAGTCCAAGTGCAATTTTAGCCCCTGTTCAGGTTGATTTTTGTCATCAGTCCTTATTTCGTAATCAAGAAAAGAGACACAAAATTTAAATCATAAGTCAATCTTCCTTCCTGTTACTAGGGTTTATGTTCATTCACATTAAGTAAGGCCAAAGGAAAGTCAATCATACCTTCCAACCTGAAGATCTTGCATGGTCAATAGCTGCTGTAAGATCACCATCTGATGCCAGTACAACCTTGTCATGATCTTCATCTTCATACTGCAATAGAGTAATTGTTCTTGAATATAATAATCAACTTGCTCAAACAGGGAAAACCAAGAGGAGGAGAATCATTCAAATGTACGAGAGAAAAATTAATGCATTTAACCAGAATCTGAGGAAGATTGGTGCGGTCAATGTCATCCCCCACTCTTTGAATTATGGCAGCTATTAGATCAGTCATGTTCTGAATATCTGAAATATCATAAAAATAACAGGGTCATCGACTCATTGTGGGACTCAAGATTGTCATGGTTGTAAAATTATGAAAGACAACAAAGCACAAATATCATATCAATTTCCTAGAGTCAGTCTCAAGAGACAAAATAAACAAACACTGCTGGATATATAATGCCTGATAGTGATATTCAAGAGCACCAACATAAAGAACAATCGAGAAACACAAGTGATACGGAAACAGTTGAAAGGACAGAACTTCCATAAATTTGATAGGAGTCAAGAGCTCTGGGAAAATTACGACAGTTTAGAAGGCAGGTCTCAAGATGCCTTAAAGAGAGAAAATAGAGGTGCACATTTTTTGGTTTGTTCACACATGTCAACAGTACTACATGATTCGGCATCATGAATGCATATATAAACAAATGGGCCAATGGCAACAAGAATTTCCAGGTACAAGATACACAAGGTCATATCTGATTTTGAAATCAAGCAACAAGATTTGATAAACCAAGAGCAAAAAACACCAGCATACAAGAAGTATACCAAAAAGTAGAAAATCTTACAAAGATATGATTTTCTATGAACGACACCCACAGCGAAACCTCATGGGTGCACCAAAAGAAAATAGGGGATAAAAGGCTATTCATTAGGTGTACATAAAAAGATACACAAGTCATCTGATAACATCATAACATTGACAAGTGCCTAATTTTTTTGGTTAACTAAAAGCATATTATTTTAACATACCACAGTTGAATCTGTGCATCCTCCCTTTTTTGTCTTTAATCTTGAATGAAAAACTAGTTGGCTGGCTAGATGAAGGATAGGGAATAGATCTTCCTGTTTCTGTCCCTTCAGAAGCCAATTTCAAGGAATTCTCACTGAAAGGTCAAATAGAAAATGTGAGAGATAATACAAACGGAAAAGAAAATGAGTTCACAGATAGAGGCCTAAACCTCCGCGTCTCATCATCATCATCAGGAGTCAATGCCATAGCTGAATCCCAAAATCTTTGCATCATAGAGTTTGCAGCTTCATTATTTACTCCAGCAGCATTTCCCACCTGATTAGTATCAATTCTTGAAATAAGAAACTTTGGGAAAAAAGAGAACTAAACAAATAAAATATAGAACCTAAGATTAAATAAAAAAGTTTCAACATTCGACAAGATTTTTTGCTACTTTTAACTTAATGACATCCTAGATTACCTTGATTTTGAGATGATATTAATAGTTGAAAATGTGCCTCAGAAAAATTTAACCCTCACGTTAAGTTTTTAATCAAATAATGAAACAAGAAGAGTTTTAAAAAATCATACATGTAAATAAATTGAGCATGACAACTTGACCAATTAAACACATTTGTTCAGAAAGCACAAACGGCAGCCACAATGGTTAAAGGATTGGTTGAAATATTCTCTGATCCAAAATAAAGGAAAAAATTTAAATATTAATACTAGCAGTAGAGGTCATACATTCAACAAAGTTGGAATTTCTTTTACATAGGTAAACTGACAACCTACTTTACTTTCCATAAAAGTCCGTCTTAACAAAGTGGTCAGCAGGATTTCAACTTGAGAGTTAATGTCTTTGAATATGCATGGATACATGGCAAACTCATCAAAGTAGTCAAGACTTGAATGAGGTAATTACATACAAGGCCGTATTCAGAAAGTGAATTGACCACCAACATGATAATTCAAATGATAACAATTGCTAATGACAAGTTGAGAAGGAAAAAATTGATATGTTCATGTGTACTGCCTTACCGTGGCTACAGCTGCATGAGTGATATGAAGCACATCAAGAACAGAAACAACAGTTCCCTCTGCCACAAAAAAGAAGTACAAATTTATTTAAAGACATATGAAAAAAAAAAAGATACTCTAACTCAAAGTGTAACTGGAGGCAAATAATACCTTTATCAACAAGAGGAAGGTGTAAAAATTTCCCGTCATGCATTGTATGTAAAGCATCAACAATAGGCATATCTATTGAAGCACATTCTGGATTGGGGGTCATTACCTGGATGTTAGATGCAAAACAAAATGGAAGTTATTAGTACTTATCCCTCAAATCTCAAGAAACGAAGGAAAACAAAAAAGATTGAAAAAATCTAAGTTCCAATTATTCAAAGAACTAGTATTGTTTAAACCTTTTACTTCGATATGACCAACAAGCTATCCCGAAAAAATATACCCCCTCAATTATCGAGAGAGAGAGAGAGAGATTACCCTTTCAACAAGAGTGGATTCAGGGGGAAGATCTTGTGCTATGACTCGCATCAACAAGTCCTTTGAACTGCAGAGCATATGAGGCAAATCTTCTCATGAGATGATTATTATATGCCATTACACTAAAGCTCAGAATCGATAAATGTAAACGAGTGGATACAAGGGGAACACTACTAACGTTAAAATCCCTCGTGGTTTGTTGTCAACTGTTATGATTGCAGAGCTTGTTCGACATTCGAGCATCTTTTTGGCTGTGGCTAGAACAGTTTCATTTGGTTCAACTGTAACAATCCTAGAAACACCACAAATCAACAACAGATAGTGACTCGCCTGTGGATTACTTAAAAGGTTAAACTATTCTAAAAATGAAGGTTACATACTTTGAATTTTCAGAAATGATGGTAGACAGTGAAGGCCTGAACATTCTCTCCCGAAGTGCTTCTATAAATGTATTGGAACTTGCTAAAAACAAAAAATATGGAAGGTTAATAAATGCATTTCAATACCAATCAAAAATACCATTCAATCACATGAACTTAACAAGCACAGTCAGTAGATAGAACACTCCTACACTATGCCAATGAAGAATAGTAACAACACAAAACTAAACTAACCACAGCCAGTTGCCCCCCAGTGTTTTTCAACTCCCTCAACGGCAGCTGCAATGGCCTTTCCTTTCTCAGCTGCCCTTTCGAGGCGAGCAATTGCATCATAAAGGCACTTTGCAATATCAAGCAAAGCAACGACCTCTCCATTATCTACAACTGGCAAATGTCTAAATTTTCCTGTTGTCAGAACAAACATAAGATGTTGGAAAGGTGATGAAAAAAGTTAACAGCTTGAGTCATTTCAAATGCACCAACCTAGCACCATTTTCTGCAAAGCCTCCACAGCAAGTGTGTCAGAAAGCACAAAAACCGGATTTTTCGTCATTATCTTTGAAACTGGTGTTTCCTGTATATTAACTTCTGGAGCAATAACCCTTGTTGCTATATCCTTCAATTTGCCCAAAGGAAATAAAAGAAAAGATGCGTGAAGAATTAGTTAAAGATATCACCACAATGGGTAAAGGAAAAGCATCAGCAATATAAGCAGCTCTACAGAGGTCTATTTACTTAAATTTTACAGCCTTTTTGCATGATCAAAGTCAAACCTTATCTGTCAGGATACCACATAGTAATGCATTTGAATCAGTCAACAACAAAGCATCAACTCTGCGAGCAGCCATCTTGCGGCAAGCTTCATAAATACTTGTAGTATCAGGTATTGTAAGGGCTTTTGACAGCCTCAATCTCTTAACTGTGCGCTCTCCAGTCAGTCCCCTGCTCCAAATTTGTGAGAAACAAATATCAAAATTCAAATAAGCACACAATGACTATTACAAATCAAACTGACTATTACTGATCCCAACTTGAAAGCAAAACAAGTTTTTTAAATATTAGTAATCCGCACTAGCAAAAGAATCTCATAGCTATTGCTTTGTTCCTTAATAAAATTTCACTACGTGTGGCAAGAACATAACAAAGGACCGTATACTTAAATTACTAAGCAATCTCCAAAAGTTGCATTAGAGAAAAAAAATCAACCACCTAAAAAAGGACTGGAAAAAACTAAAAACCTGATCAAACAAGAACCTCAAGGAAGCCTGCATAGTATAGCCAATTGAACCACTCAAAATGAATGATGGGAGCATCTGAGTATTGGACATGGGTGTAAAGCGAACAAGTCATCCATAGACGATTGCAGCATACAATTAAGCACTTCCATCATGCAGTTTTTCAACATCAGATAAGACTTTGCTGTGATAATAACAATCACTGAGCTGAGGTTCCAACTATAAAATATTTTTTCCATACTTCCATACATTCTAAGTATAGAGTATAAACTCTTTTCTTTTCCCTCATATAGCTATAAGTAAGCAGCAAATAAATCATTTATATCCCTGACTAAGAGCTCATATCCATCTCCAATGTTCAAGTTGGGGGGAGAAGCTCAGTGGAAGAATCAAGTAAAGCTTAATTTTACATGACAAACATTTCAAGCGGGTGGCAAAACTAAATCCAACACTATTAATAATATATGATGGCCACAATGGTATGGCACCACCAACTTCCCCAAATTTACTAGCACAAAGTCCAGCGATGTACCTAAATGAGAAAACATCCATATCTCTACGAACTTGAGTTTTGGAATTAATATATTTCACAACTAAAAAGATTATTTTGAGTTCAATCCTACCTGACTAAACAGAGCTAAATATATTCCGGACACTATACAAACATTTGCTTTAGAGTTTCCGGAAACAAACTTGTACAATATCCGTTACTTCAATAAAGGAATTAAACATACATGGAACGAGATATAGAAATCGACTTCCGGTGAGCAGAATCCGGTTGTACTCCTACATTTTCCGCTGCTGCTTTCTTCTTAGCAAGTGAAGAAGAGTTCGTCAACGATATGCTTCTCCTCGATGATGATCCTCCTCCTCCTTGACTCGTCGGCATCTGAACTCTACAGCAATCAAATTATTCAATAAAAAACTTGTACTTGAGATTTCAACGGAACCACGAGATGGATAAAATTGTCAACGGTCGAATACAGGAAAAGACGGCTCTCAGCCGAAAAAATAGGAGAAAAATATGAACAATATTGATAACGCTGTGGATTCAAGTGTCAACTGCCGGAAGAAGATTTTCCGGCGAGGAGTGGAAGGAGATGGAGGGGAACCCTACGGATGGAAGAGGAAAGGTGAGGATTAACGTTTGAGCTGAGAATTAATTGAATAGAATTATCTGTGGGAAAACGCCGTTATCTTGTGGGGCCCTAACCAATAAGCTTCTTCCACGTCAGCCAATGACGAGGATTCCAATTTCACTGGAGCATAGGAGGAATTGAATTAAGACGGTGAAATTCAATTTTGAATTTTACTGACACTCCTTTGAGTCCTCAACTTTCTTTCTTTTTTTTTCTTTTTCATTCATATTTAATTTAATTCATATCCTCCCAATTTCATTTTGTGAGAACTATTATTATTCTTATAGAGCCAAATCATTTTTTCATTAATTCCAATTACTTATTTTAGTAATGAAAGTGTAGTAATTCAGTGCCCTTTATGTGCTTTTTATACCAAGTTAAATATATTTTTAAAATGAAGGCGAAAATTAAAAGATTGGGTGTGAGCACCCTAAACTCTTCATTCGTCTAATAAAATCTTCATACCCTAAACCCTTCATTCTTTTCAAACGGAAGAAATACTCCCTCTGTTTTTATAAAGAATAACTTAATTTGACTCGAAACGAAATTTAATAAAAAAAAGAAGACTTTTTAATTTTATGGTTCAAAATTAAAGTTATGTCAAATGTACCAAAATGTCCTTTAATCTTGTGGTCTTAAACATGTCACGTAAAAAGTTAAAATGTTGCCAAATAAAAAAAGACTTTTTTTTAAACAAACTAAAAAAAATAGGAATACTTTTTTTAAAACGAAGAGATACATGTCGAATAAAATCTTCATTATTTTGAATTAATCATGCTAATAACTTAAATTTACATAAATGACTTTTCGAAAAATAGAGAGTACTAAAGTAAGAGTGCTACATTACTAGTAAGAAGCTATTGTAGTTTAGAATCAATTCCTTCTCCCACATCCATCAATGGTAATTAGCCCCTTTCAACTTATTCTTCTGATGGAGGACAATTTTTTTTCCTTCTGAGATAAATATTCTTTGTTATCTCTCTAAAATATACTCATCGTAAGCCAAATTCAGTGGCCCAAACACTTAAGGATCGTTTGGTACAAAGATAAATAGTGCTAGGGATAACTAATGCTGAGATTAGTGAGGCATGAATTAATAGTGCACGACTTTATAATGCAGGGATTATTTATATTAGGTATTTGGTTCATTGTTTCCACCTCATCTTATGTTTGGATTGAAGAAACTTTATAAAAAAAATTCTTTTCAATTATACCATTGAATTATTATGCAATTGAGTTAAGGTAAATAATTGTCAGACAATACTATTTTTTTATGGTCTTCTAACTAGCTGTGAGAAGAACAATTTTTTTATTGTTTGCCTTTTTTCACTTAAATTATTTAAGGATAAATAATCATCAACTTAGTATTGATTACTTACAAAATGTCAATTCTCAATTAACAAAAAGATAAATTGTCAACTTCTAAAATTGAGAAGACGACAAACAATAGTAAAAGTGAATAAATCATCTACATTTACATATAAGAAATTGCAAGTTGTAATTAAAATATGTATGCAATTTTATTAACAGTTTAAAATACAAATAATTAGAAAATCACACAAATAGCTTATCCTAGTCGACCCACAAATAGCACATCAACGAATTATATATTCAATTAGGATCACAAACATCATGTGGTGATATATTTGTCATTTTAATTAGTTAATTTTAAATATTGTATTAATTTGTATTGAATTTATTTAGTAACAAACAACTTTATCTAGATAACTTATAAGATAATTTATTTAAATAAATTAACTAATACAAATACAATACATAAAATCAAGAGAATAAACAAAATAGTTAAAATGATTTGAGGAATACTTTTATCTTTACATAGACTTATCCCATAGTATTAGTATTAGTAATATATCCTATAACACCATTAAGAGGTGTAACTAATCTATGTATTAGTTATACATAGGCCTAAATTCCTACCAACATAGTACTAAATAATACCATATATAATATATGGACTATTATTTTAATACGACCTACCAAACGGCCTTTTATTTATCTACCCATGCAAAGATATCAAAGGGACTTCTTGTTTCAAACAAATTCAATTAAAATATATTTTGAAAAAAATTAGACTTCTATCGAAGAGAAATGAATAAAAACATTCATAAAGTTCTCATGGAATCGACATGTTAAGGTATTGTTTATGTACATTATGAGCATAGGGGTGGAAAGTGTGTTTTTTGAAGTTAGAGGAAAAACATGTAGTTATAAGAAGTTAGAGGGGCGCTGAAGAAAAATTAAAAAAATCTTCGATTAATGGACAAGAGAAGAAAGTATTAACACATTAGTGGGATGAAGTATATTCTAGTGTTTATACTCTTTCTATTTAATTTTATTCAATGATATTTAATTAAAATAGAAAGCTAAAGATAATAATTCAAATTAACTTCTAAATAGTTTTATGAGTATCACTTCAAGTTCCCTGTTCCAGATAATATAACTTTAGTATAAGCTTCGGATTTTAGATTTGAATTCTATAGGTTCGTGATATCATTAAATTCATTAATTATTTGAGTTAATGAATTTGAAATTTAATTAGTGTTTGGTCATAAATTTTTAAATATTCTTGGCAAATATTAGTTGAGTGAAAATTTGGTGAAATTTCACCGTGTGTTTGGCCATAGGATTTGAAAAATATATTTCACCTTTTTAGAAAAATATGATTTATACCCATAAATTTAAAAAACTATTAAAACTAACTATAAGTTTGTATTACAAGTCAATTGGATGTTCGTTACAACAATAACAAATAGTTTCCATGACACTAGAGCAATGTGCTAATTTGGAGCGACTGCAACAAGTATCATTCCATACATCGTGAAGTAGACGAAGCACATGACTTTATTACTTTGAGTTAATTTTTCATCATTTTCATCAACAATCATATCATTATTTAATATTCACTAAATATTTCATCACTATTTTGGTGTTCACGTAAAAAATTATGTAATACAACACAAACAACTACAATAGAGGGTGTTTTTGTAAAAGATAAAAGTTTGGGGTAAAATTTTAATTTTCAAAAGATCCCAAATAATAAGATATGGGCTAAATACTAGAAAAAATTAGTATTTGAGAATTTGGGTTATTTACCAAAAATATTTGTCAAATAATGACAAATTGTATACACAAACATTATTTGCCAAATTTTTCTCCAAATATTATTTGAGAAATCTATGACCAAATGGTCTCTTAATAAGTTTCTTTTAAGACATATATAAGATTTGAGTTAAAGTTACTGAATTCAGCTGGATCTATGAATTTTTGTGCGTCCGCTCCCGGATGGGTTACCCAAAAGAAGATGCTTTGCCCTCCATCATAAGGCTTTAGCATGTTTCTAGCTACTTCTCTTGAGGAACAAGCATGGAATCAATTTTCAAGACCATAATAAATTGTGGCCACAAATTTTGAATTGAAAAAAACTCTACTGTGAAATTTTCATAACATATTTCCCTGCAACTGAGAAAAAAATGTTAGATTGGGCACCCATTATTATTGGTTACCTTCTATTCGTTCTTCTCTCGCCTGGACTCATATTTCAGCTGCCGGGGAATCAGCGTCACGTCGAATTCGGCAGCTTCAATACTAATGGCAAAGCCATTCTCCTTCACACACTACTCTTTTTCGTCTTTTTTACCATCCTCATTTTGGCCTTTCGCATTCGTATTCTCTTTGGCTAGCAGCCAAGGGCCCAGAAGGTTCATCCGAACATCTTTTTACCAAAAAGCTGAGTAATATGCATATGAAGTTGAATTTATATATATATATTAGACGTTGAATTTTTTTTAGTGAGAAATGTTGATTTTTTTGTAGTTTTTTTTTCCAAAAAAAAAAAATGAATAAAAGTTATTTCGATATTTATTAGATTTTTAGTGTTTTTGTAATGATATACTTCTGTTTTTCATCTATTCGGGCTTTGTAAATGCAAGGGACATTCTAATTAATATGTGACATTTTTAATTAATGGTGTCTACTGAAAGATGTACGTTTTGGGCATCTAAGGTGGTACACTTTTTATTTTTTTTGATTGGTTTGATTTTTCATAGATGTGTGGAATAAGTTGATTTATTGTATTAATGGACAATGCAAATCAAATACATTTTTTTCGCTTGTTTGAGTATGAGAATTTGATACCAGTGATTATGTTTCATAATGTTATTAAAATATTTTAATACTTTATTTTAGAGCTCATATAAGAAATTTCTACTTAAAAATAGAAGATAAAACATATTTACTGTATCTTAAATAATGAACCGTTTAGCCATAAATTTTAAAAGCATTTTTGAAATTAGATTTTTACCAAATATCTATTTGATCATAGAAATTAATTGATATCGGAGGCACTAGAATCTCAAAATCTTGTTCAAACATGTTGTTGGGCCAAGATGCAAGATATAATGTTGGTTCTTTTAAAATTGCCCAAACTTTTTTTCTCTCTGTAAAGTTTATTTTATGTATTACTTCAAAAAGAATATATTAAAAAAAAAATAATATCTTAAATTTTTTGTAAAGGAACTATTGGATAACCAACAAATAACCACCAATATACTTAGTTAAATTTTATACGTAAAGTCTAGATAGGATAGAGTATATGTACCTTACAACAACAGGTAGATAGATTGTCTGAAAGGATCATGACTCGAAAATAACAAATTTAAGTACAAATAAGAAGAAAACAATGCAAAAAAAACAACAATTAACATGGTGGATCAACAAAACAATGTGATAATCGAAACACGATAAACAACTGACAATGCGAGATATCAAAATTAAGAACAACAATAATATCAAAAGCCAAATAATACATGAATAGGTTATTACAACGAATGACATGGTGCTCTATGTTATAATCCAATCAAATACATAAAAAGTCTAGTTATACAACTCTTAACTGCATACTAATCTTTTATCTTATACAGCCAAATATATAAAAAATTTAGTTATACAAAAGATGCAACGTATCTTGTCTAAACACTTCACCTTAATACTTTTTCAATCTTCTTCCACCTCTCCTCGACCCACTATATTCAACCTCTCACACCTCCTCACTGGGTATATGTGTACATCGATCTTCACATGCCCAAACCATTTCACTCTCCAGCTCCCTCATGTTGTCCATCATAGAGTTCCGTACTCCTACTTTGTCCAGATATTCACATCTATAATTCTATCACTCTAATATACTCGCGCATCCATATCAACATCTTCATTTCTCCCACTTTCATTTTTGTTAGATCAGCTCTGGCCAACACTCATTTCATTCAATAGAGTCTGTCTAACCACATTCAGTAAAATTTATCTTTAATTATTAATTGACTTGTTAAGTAATCATTTAAATATATTTGAACCAAACAATTGACGGAACAAATATCTCAAAACCAAACTATTTAACTAAAAATATTTTTGTTCAATTTAGCAAATTTTAAGAGCATTTTTACCATTTTCCGTAAAAATAAGATAGAGTTTCCTAATCCCTAATTTTGTACAATTATGATTCACATACCACTTCGCTTATACGGTCAGATCTGTCCCTTTCTTTTCTTTTAGACTTTTTAGTCCATTTTTTTCCTGGATCCTTCGCTTTTATCCTCACACTTTTCCCCATTTCTTTACTCTGTTCAAATCAACTAGCTAATTTCCGATTAACAATGGCGGACTGGGGCCCAGTTTTGATAGCGGTGGTGCTGTTCGTGTTGTTAACTCCGGGTCTACTATTCCAGCTTCCCGGCCGTGGAAAAACGGTTGAATTCGGGAACATGCAAACCAGCGGCGTTTCCATTTTGGTCCATGCAGTAATTTACTTTGGCCTCATCACTATCTTCCTCCTTGCCATTGGCGTCCATGTCTATGTCGGCTAAAGTAGTTTTTACCTTCACTATTTGTAAGTTTGTAACAATCTCTCTCAGATCTTCATTCTCGTTTATAGAATAGTAGCAATTGATCTCTTCCGTTTTCGATTTCTTAGTTTGCTACTACCAGATTGTATCGATTGGGTGAACTGTTAATACTCGAAAAGCATTATGCACTGCTTCTCTAATTTTACCTTCACTTGGTGCATCATTGTACACGATCATTAGATTCTCCAACAACAACAAGATACACAGTGAAATCGCACAAGTGGAGTAAGATTGTACGCACACCTTACTACTTCCTGTTGGGAGATAAGAGAGGCTGATTCTAAAACACCGCAGCAAATTCAATTACAAATAAGAAGAAAATACTCTAGAAAACATAGCAACATTGAAAAACACAGTAAACAATTAGCAAATATTTTTTTAAAACTTCATATGGAATAATGGTCTTGCTTCAATTACTAAGAAAAAAAATTGAGCTAGTATCAGAGACAGATCTAGGATTTGAAGTTTATGAGTTCTTATAATGCGCTCAAGTTAATTTAAAGTGATAACTGAATTCACAATCAATTTTTGGTAGATACTTTGTGAATTTTGTAATACAAATATAAGGTATGAATTAAAGTTACTGGGTTGCCAGGAACCCATACCTTAGGGCTAGATCTGCCCCTCTAGTATCCATCCAACAATCCGGATTGTGGAAAATATTTGGTAAAATATCGAATCTCATTCATCCATAAGTATTTAAGATTTGTATGCTTTGCTGAATATTCTATAGTTCCCGAGTTTGAAACATTAGACTATACATGAAGAAGAATGACTTGTGGTCAATGTAAAGATTTTGTTTTTATTTTGCCACTGTTTGATATTACCTCTGCCTTTATGAGATAAGCAAAGCATAACTATGATAAATATCCTCAACTGGAAACAAAGGATTGGCATAGCCGGTCCAACTAATTTGAGATTGAAGAGTAGTTGATTGATTGTTAGCGCTGAATATTGTTTGCCTTTAACTAACACTTCATTGTTCAATGGTCAAGCCATTCGATTGGTGTATTTCCACTTCTCTTGCTATACACTTTTCCTTTTTTTCCTTGTTTGAATCTTCAATCATATCGTATAGATCTGGAATTTAACTCTTGCCTAATAGAGAATGGGCATGACCCTTCCATGTTCTATCATCCAACGGACGGACTATTTTGAGTTCTATATGTAGGTTAGGTTGTATCAGTCACATCTGACTCTGCTTGTAGTTTCAAGTTCACATGTCGTACTAGAAGACAGGGGCTAGTGTTTGCAATGGTGACATTTCCTGATTTTGCCTTCTTTCTTCGAGGATGAAATGAAGAAAAGCTGACAGGTTGAAGAAAATTAATGAAACTCACAATAGCTACCAACTCCCCTTTAACTTTCTCATTCAACATGTTTGTCTGAATACTAGCAGCAGGCCTCCCATGAGTCTGTTCTCCATGGGGATTGCCATAAGATACCTGCATGCTAACATTCTATATGCCTCAGACACACAGACAACTGTAAAAACTGAAATGGGGATACTCGTTCGAGTTTCTAGAAGATCCTTAGAAAAACTACTCTCTCTTCTCAGATTCACCACCATCATCATCTGAATCTCCTCTGTGGGCTGGTGTAACAGTTGCTCATCTGTGGACTGCTGGCAATAATTGCTCAGGCAATAAGGAAATCTATGGATCGAGTGAAGTAGGACTATAGAGAGCAAAATGGATCACTGTTCTTGGTCAGTGGACCCCAAAGGTGGCGTCAACGTCTGTGCGGTGCCAAATGTAGTCTTTCATGCTAGCAATACTAGTTTGGAGACTTTATTATTGACCTTGAACACAAACTTTACCAGCCAACTTGTTTGACCTTGAAACTTTTTTCTCATACTCAGTGTTCGTTGTTTCAGGCATACTCCTGTTAGCTCTTCACGTGTTTGGCTAACACGGAAAATCATACCTTTCTTATTTGGTGTTTTGACCGGTGTGATCAGAGTATTAGCTATATTTCTATTAACCAGTAAAAGTAGTGTCAGAAATGAGCTTATTGTGCTGTGTCTACTCTGTTTCATGTATCTTTTCTGATCAAATGTTGTTCTCTTGGCTAGTTCTTTATCGCAGTATAATTTGGTCATAAACAAGTAAACAACTCATGCCTCCTTGTTCTTGAATGACAAAGATGCTGATTTTGAGGTGACTAAAATTCACTCACTTATCAAAGAAACTCCTAATCTTTGATTTGTTCGATTTCTTCTGGAGTTCAACTCGGAATTCCAATAAAGATGTGTCGGGATTATGAAATAGTGTCGGAGTCAGAATTTTGACTTAGAGATTCAAATATGAAGAAGTAGGGTTCGGATGAACCCCTTGCTTCCACCTAGCTTCTGCCCTTGTTATGAAATGGAAGAAGTCAATAATGAGGTTCCTTGTTCGCTGGTTGATCAACTATGTGGTACAGAATATGTTGAACATGAAGTATAGTAAAATGAACTTTAACCTCTCGATATATAATAAAACTACTGGGTATTTTCAAATTTGTTTCTCATATTTTTCTCCATTGTAAAAAATTATCACTACTTTAACATTTGTTTTCCGCTACCACTATATAATGCATTGGTCCATTATAATTTTAAATTTTGTGTCTACTCAAATATCATCATATAAAACTCAATAGAGAAGATTTTAAATTGAACACACGTACAATTTTCGTTTGGAAGAGAATCATGAGATCTCAGCCATCAGACTCAAATTCGATTAGAGACGAAATATATTAAATGATTTCAATTCTTTTATCTCAGCCTTAGTGGATATAATTATCTTATACTTGTTGATTGTAAGAGCTGATAGATATGTGAAATTAGTTATGATACGTGAAAGTTGATCCGAAAGATAATAGTTTTGTTTTTGTTTATGAGCCTATGAGGACTCTGGAATCATTAGCTTCTGAATGTCCTTTTTATAGCCCCCAATTCGACCAATTAATAGGAAGGAGCGAAGGAAGAGTGTTGGTTATGGATTTTATCAAACACAGTAACTTTAGTTTAAATTTTATATTTGTTGTGAAAAATAACTTGGAAACTAAAATTTAAACATAATAAATTTTAAAATTCTGGTTCTGCGTTTGCCGCCGGGTATTCAAAAGGAATAATCCCAACTAGAAAATGAATTTCAATAATTGCGTCCAAAACAGGCCATGCAATATACCGGTATTATAGGCAGCACGAGCTAATAATTGTGAAGTTTTACGACACTACTTAATGGGTTGTGATGTACAAAACGAGAGTTGGTTTTTGTATGTCAATTATATACTATATATTTTTAGTTTTATGTTTTTTAATAAGAAATTTTTAATTTTTCATATAAGAGATCTAAAATTTTTTTTATTTACAAATGGTTAAGATATCTCTTCTTTTTTCTTTTTTCTTTCTTTTAGAGGGCAATTAGATCTCATTTCATCCGCCATAAGTCACAGTTGGATAACACTTTATTTGGGCCTACAAATAGTAATAATCATATATTATTATTTTAAACACAATAGTAATATTAAAATATTTAAGCAATCCCAGGAATATTTCAAAAAATGAAAAGTTTGTGAAGTAGGGTCGTAATATTGTATCTAAACTGTGTTTTTTTAGCATGATGTGTGTATATATATATATATATATATATGATATAATGATGATGAATATGGCAAGGATTATAAAAGAAAAACACATTTTTTTTTATAAAAATGAAAATTAGGTTAACAAAATGATTGAAAAGAAATCTTTAGAAAAAACCATCTGAAAGAAACATAATTGTAGTGAAAGGGACCTTAATTAGCTGTTTTTGTGTTATTTAGATGCTTATCATCAACCACTACCTATATATGTCGTGGAACACCATTAGCCAAAAGCCCAAAACCTAATTATATCAAAATGTCCTAAATTATTATCTATAAATCCACCAACTTAACTACTTTTCTTTCATATATATATATATATATTACTCCATCATTTTCTCCCTCCAAAACTAGGGTTTCCTCATTATACAACTACCATGATCATGGAGCCAATAGTATAATCTTGGTCTCTTTGTTTATTCGAAAGAGGGATGCAACACGAGTACTTCCTCGTGAGATCATCCAAGTATGTTATTTCTTTGAAAAGCTACTATTAAGATAAGAAATTCTCTGATAAAGCTGCTAATATCAGGTGAACTCCTATATTTCTCGTCCATGTTTGACTTCACAATTATGAGGAGTTGGTGTGATGTTGGAATGGCTCAATCTAATAAAAGTTTCCAAACATTTTTGGTCATTTTAATTTGATTGAGCCGTGCCAATATCATATCGTCTTTGTACAAGAGTCTTGATGTATGCTATTTCAAAAGTGCCCAACTTTTGAAAAATTCTTGTAGGTTAGAGTTTGCTTGCAAATTTACTCAAGTGTGTGTTCAGAAAATGCTTTTCCAATTCCAACCTACTTTTTAAATTGTCAGTGGCGTTTACATAAATTTTTTTAATCATATATTAATATTTGAAAAGGTGATCAAACGAATAAAGTATTAGGAGTATAACGATGAGCAATTTCGTTTTTCATATTTATACCCTTATATATATTTTTTTTTCATTATACTTCTCATGACACTACTTGGAACAAGGTATATTTGAAAGGAAAGCATCTTTTTTTTTTAGGGTCTTGATTTAGGCCAAATTTGCCAACTTGTTCTTCTTGGATCATATATAAAGATGGTATATTTATTTGTTTTTATTGATTATATTCCTAATTAGGTATCTATCAAACTGTCAAATATGTCATATATCTCATGGTACCAAGTCAGTAGTTTGGTGAATAAATAATTTTTCATGTTCTTTTATGTATATTCATATGTATAGAATCGAATATTTTTATTCCAGACAGAATGGCATGATTAGTAATTGGAAGATCGAAGACTGGAATAAGATTTGAGAAAAAATATTTAAGTTATATGAACTTTGGAAAAATATTTTTTAATAAAAAAAAACAAACCATTTCAGATGTTAATATTCAAATGGATTTCCTTTTTTAAAAATAAATAAATAATTGTAGCTAGATAAAAAAATTGCATCGTATCTTTGAATTTTTTTTATAAATCTATCACAAGAAGAAGTCACATTTTAATAAATATATCATTTTTTTCCTTATAGTTTTTTTTTTGTTGTTGTGTGTGGGGACCTGGAAGCTCTTGTGAAACGTTTCGATCCTCGAAATATAAATATGAGAATATATTTGTGTATAAGCATCTTTTGCATATTATTATACACTTTTGTATATGATCGAACATATTATGTATAATTTTTTCCTCCCATGTATAATATAGTATAGTGTTATATTAGGCTACGTGACGTAATATTTTGTGTTGGGTGCTATATTTTAAAAAAAAAATTTTTTTTTTTTGGTGGAGATTTGTTCGTAGAACCAATTACAACAGAATTAACAATCGGTTGGATTTGCATTCTTCTAGTTTAGTTTTCGATAAAAAAATTTCATATCGCATATTTATATTAAATCAATAGATGTATCAGGCATGGTATGTGTTTGTACACCATTTCTTTCACTATAAAACTATGATAAATTATTGTATAGTTTCACCTTATTAAATTACTTAATTATGATAAATAAATATAGTTTGACAAATATTTGAAGGGTTTTTCCAATTTTATTTCTCCCTTGGAAAATCATCTTAAACATTTGTTGTGTCCAAATGGTAGAACAGATGAAATTATAGGTCGATTATCTGTCGATTAGTAGGCAATCGAACATTGTCTTAATATTAGCCTATTTAGGTAGTTTACTATATTTAGGGGATTGTACCTTATTGTTAATTTTACGATTCCTTGCTTGTATATATATACGCCCACACCGCTTTCCTATGAGTCATCATGTTTTTCTTCACCATTGCTTTTCATCTCTATTATTACTTTGATTTACTTCACTTGAACCAAAGGTCTTTTAACCTCCAAAAAATGAAGGAAAAGTTTGCATACACTCTCCTCTTGGGATCCCGTTTTGTAAAATTCAGTACAAATATTAAATAAAATATTGAATAAATTTGTTCAAGTGAACAAGTGAAAAAAGATATTGTGCTGTTGTTTAGTTAAGTATTTTCTTTGATACATAGTTATAATCTTAGGGTTCAAAACTTGAAATCAACTTGTGCATGTCTTTTGGGTAACCTTGTCCATCAAAATTGGAGAAACAAAAATTAATCACCTTGTGTACTACTTTTTAGTTTAGTAATTTATTTACTCTTAAAGTTAACTTTTTTTATTTAGAGTAACAATTATGAAAAACTTTTCAATGTGCAAAAGTTGATTTGTATTTTTAAAATCCAAGAGTGTTGTTCTATGCTCTAAAAGATACTAATCATGAATCAATCATCAACAAAAAAGGGGCAAAATGGAGAGTGATGGTCACAACTCATAACTTCACTTTGCACCACTTTTTAATAATTTAGAAGTTACAGTCCACCAAAAGATCTTCCCCCTCAAAAGAAGAACAGCATTATTCATAACTCACACAGTTTTTAAATAATTTAATTTCTTTGGTTGCTAATAGCCTGTTGTGTACAAGTACTTCTGATAAAATATCATGATCATGTTGGAATAAGAAATAAACCAGCATATGATATTTAACCAAAGTGCAATCAGATTAACACTCGAAAAGCTGAACTAAGTCATATCAGTGAGATAACATATGGTTAGTTGAGTAATTACATACTGAAAGTTCATCCATAGGAGACAAATCCACAAATAAGGTTAGCATTAATAAAGAGAATTTTTACCACAAGCCACTGATTATCCTGATATGTCCTCTATTATTCCTTTGCCATCCATGGCATCAAACAAGAAAAAGTTTTTAAGAGGATCACCTTTTCCAGATATTGCTTTTATAACCTCCTATAAGGATAAAAATGAAAGAAGCACATAAGCGAAAAAGTCGAGAGGTGCCAATAGTATTTTTGAACAAGACAGCAGCATAATCACCTGTCCAAGGACTCCTCCTATAATGGCACAAACTGGAGGAAATTCAACTCTAGCTGCTAACAACCTTTGCAGGAGAGGAACCGGGATCTGAGATTCATTTATGCACTGCAAATCAAGAGGCAATTTCGTCAAGGACTTGCAGGTGATGCATTACATTAATATATTTGTGCATTTCGAACTCTATAATATACCTGTGCCTCACAAAGTTCCTTCCTCAATTTTAGAACATTTGGAAGGTCATCTCCGGAAGTATCTTGAGGATTTTGCTTTTCAAGCACTTCAAACCTCTCTAGAACTGCAAAGAATTACCAGTCCACAAGTCAAGGACAAGACACTTGAGAAAATTTACTGTTGCACTTAAGGTATGCATCAAAATGTAAATTAGTGGGCTTCCTATAACATTGTCACCATAATAATTTCAGCAAAACCAACACCAAGATGGCTACTTAATTATTTTTTGGGTCCAGGCTACCGAAAAATGGAATATTACCTAGATTGCTACCACTCAACTATAATCACCATAGATAATATAATTTTTGTAATTTCAGAAGGCCACATCTATCATATGTGTGGAAGAACATAAAAATCATAATTCTGGAAAGCACCCAGTCATATTCTCATTGGTGATTGATGCCTTTTGCAGCAAGCTATTAGAATTTGAACACCAGAAATAGGCAGTTATCTTGTAATATGAGCTTGTATATTAGAAGAATGGTGGTTGCGGGAAGGGGGAGACCAGGAAATAGTGCTGGATCCTCTCTAAAAGTGAGCGCATTGGTTCATGTTCTAAATTCCTAATATGAAAGTCGAAGCAAAGATCCAGAGAACTTAGACATGCCACATAGTGATTGGTTTGACTGCAACCCACTGATCTCTCCTGTTCTTGTAACTATATAGCTGAAATTCACATCGACATTCATACACCAGATGGAAAAAGTGGATTTATAGAGCATCATTAAATCTGCATAAGAAATTACAACAACCTGAGAAATAGAGTACCTCTCATGGCAAAATATAGCTTTGACATTCTCTTGGGTAGAGAGCTCCACGGGACTGCAATGGCTTCCTGCAGAAGTGTAGGTAAGGCAATCGCCATTTGAAATGAAAATCTTATGAAATACTCTGGAACAGAGAAACCCTATTAACTTCAGGTTAAACCATCACGATTTAGTAAATCCCTGAAAGACCAGCTATATGTTTGTTTTTTTCAAGCCTTCTTATCTAATTTTGAATGCTAAGGGGATTACAAGAATATTTAGCATATGTTACACTGCTGCCTCTCCTTATAGCATATTATGCCTTTAAACGTGTACCTGTTCCAAGGAATTCCAAACAAAATGGTCTATTATTTTTTTGGGACAGTGAAATCCCTTAAGGTTTTAAATCTAAATGCAATCATTATGTCTTCAGTGATGCCTGAACTGGTGTTGCAGGACTTCATCATGCTGATACTGGACATTGATACACGCTAAGGTGGATTATTTGATGTATGGTGATGGTTGTGAAGAAAATGGAAGTGATGAAACACAATGCACCTTAGAACCCTACCAAGCAGGTGTTGAGGTGTTAACCAAGGGAACTAATAATGCAAATTGCAAGGATGTTGTCTCTAGGTCGAATCAATTCTTTCCTTGAACTACTATATATAGGCAGATCGTTAGGAGGCTCTTGTTACTTCGAAATGAGAAGGTTACACTCACCAAAAACTTTGCCCAACTCTACAGAGTGTAGACAATCACATAGGCAGCTAAGTGTTGCCATTTAAAAGCTGCCAGATACTGGTGACAAGCTTCAAAGCTACCACATAAACGTTAGGAATATTATCCATCAAACTTTGAATAGTGCCGAAACAAGGTACTTAAAGAAAAAATCAAAAAGCAGTGCTGCCACAAGATTGAATGGGAAAATCATGTTTGAAAACATCACAGACGTTAGGCAATGATATAAACCACCATGCAGCTGGACTGAAGCAAATTTATCTGTTTAGAAACAACATACAGAGATCCATACGGTTTCAGCTATAAAATATGAAACAATAAGTGACAGCTGCAATCACCTATTATTCATAAGCATACATATGATATCCACTAAGCAGATATGTTGTCATTAACTTAGGTGGAAAACCACCCCCAGGGATGATGACTTCGACTTATCTGATATTTGCTGAGACTGCTATCTTAAAAATAAAAATACAGATAAGAGTATAATCTCATCGATACAGTTGAGTAAAACAGCACAGCAGCTAAACAGGACCAAATGTTCTTTTTTGATACTTTGATGCAGCATACCTCAAAACTCGGATACTGTAGTTGGCATTCAATTGTTTCTTCATTCTTTTTCTGCAGAAGCATAAGAAGGGATTTAAGAGATTCATCAGATCTAGCAATATGATACACAAGATATAGGCCCTCAAGATAAAAGGTACACCTATGTGTGGAAAGGACTAGATTGAACTGAAGAAAAGGGTCAAAAGAAGATAATCAAGCTGTATAATCATTAAACATGGAGACACTCTATCTAAGGATGAAATCCAACTGAAAAAAAAGGGGACTTAAAAAAATATAAATATTGTTGTAACCTTGGAGTAGCTGTAATTCTGCAAGTCAACAAATATCTCACCGCAGGAATCTCGGCATTCTACAGAATAAAATGCGACACGTCTTGGCAACTTGCGACACTTTGCATTAACCGATTTCTGCATAGGGAGCCTTATCAAAAGTAAAATCATAAAAAAAACTGGTATTTTCATTGGAAAAATCCTCTTATTTATTTTCAACAAGCAAGAAGAATGTCCATACTTTTGTCAGAAGCGAGCAGCAACTGATGACAACAGCATCAAACTTCTGAAAGAATTCAACATCAAAGTTGGCCAGATCACCTAAAAATAGAGCATACGAGACATAAAAATGAAATCTTTGATGCATTGACACAATCTGATTCTGAGAAATAGATATAAGGTGCTTAACATGCACCTGACACTGCATATCATCAAAACCCAATAGAGATATAGCTAAGAACTCGAGTCGGAAGTGAAATGTTAGGAACTTTCTTAATGCACCTTTTTATAAGTTTTGAGAGTATAAAAAGAGTTAACTATCTGATAAGCATAATATGCATAACAGTTATATTTGTTAGGAAAAAACAAAAATAAGTGGAAAATTAAGCTAACTTACGAAATCATTACAAGATCAAAGAACGACAAAAAGCGGAAATGCACTGGTGTTTGATGAGTTAAGAGGAACTATGCAGGTTAAAGAGTTTGTAAATAAATTATAGTACAAACAGATCCAAACCTTTTTCAACAGAAACAGTAACCATGGGGTTGAAATCTTTCAGTGATTCACAACAAAGCTCAGCAAGTGATTTCCCACTGGTCATATTTTCATCAGAAGGAACTAAAAAATTAGCAGACAGTAGCTCTTCTGTTACAAGTCGATCATCATTTAGCGTCAAACTACCGACTCCGGCTAAGACAATGTTCTTGCAGAACTGGGAAAGAAAAAGGAGAAAGAAGAAGTTAATATAATCTGAAGTTGCTCATTTTGAATTTAGCATCTGGAACTGAAAATATTATATTGAAACTTATCCTATCAAAGGGCCAAGAAGCATGATGTATACAGTTTATCTTTGGACATAATCCAATTCCATCAATAACAAACAACAGAAAAGTTCTATTGATAAACAAAAATAATAACGTATATGGCAATAAACATTTACTTCAAAAAGTGATTAATTGGTAGTTTTGTACCTCAATAACAGTCCCTTTCAGTCCACTGACAAATATATGAGATTTGCTCAACCTGACAGAAATAATAAGATAGTAGAATCTTTTATAAAAATGAAAGAACTAGATGGGTCTACTAGATACCTATCTAAAATATTGTATATGTCATTCCCTTGAAGATAGAATACTGCTTTTAAAATTAAAAGTAAGTCATAGGATGAGCACACATTCCATTTTCCCTTCAAGTGAACCACAGGGACATGGGTGTCCCTCTTCCTTCATAACAAAAAAATTACTTGCTATAAGCACATGAAAACCCTGGTTCCACTATTGATACTAAGGACACCAAGCTCATATACATGTATGTAAAGTAAACATCTATCCTCAACAACAGTGTTTTTGTGATGCATTATCATACTGGTTGCCTGTGTAAAATGACAAAAATGAGTGAAGAAGAATACCTTCGCTGAGCATCAACACCCCAAACCCTAATTTGACGATCATATATGGCAGTTTCTTGCTCTGTCAATTCCTCACCTACTTTTCCCATTGCAACCTATAATTTCAGCAAAAAAACATACTAAGTGAAGAAACAAACACAATATCCACAAACTTATAGCTCAATTCTCAGTTCATCATTGTCCATCTTCCTCGAAGCTCCTACTGAAATTGAACTAAGCAAACAAACTAAATCTCGAAAAAATCGAGAGGTGAACAAAGCAATTTTTTGGTGCATTAATCAAAGCAATTTATAAGCAAAACAAAGAGAAGAAGTGAAAGAACAGGCAAAGGAGAGAGCTTACACTGTGAGAGAACTGAGGGAAAAATTGCTTTTAGGGCGAAATCAGAAGAGAACTAAGCATCAATTGTTTCCTTTTTTCTTCTTTTTTGAATTGCAATTAGTTCGATCAAATTTATATAGTTGCTTATGAAGCATAGTTTTTAAAAAATAATTTTCTAGAAACTAAGATAAATAGAAAGTATAAGGATATTATTTAACAATTTATTGTTTAAATAGTTAAATGTGATAAAATTATATTTTAATTTGTGAAGGACTTCTATAGTTTACATATCATAATATTTTTTGCAAGTTCATTATTATGGGACGAAATGTATTGTGTATAAAGCTTGATAACTTCAGGTTCACATATGAAAATGTGGTGTTGTGAAAATCTAACATCCAGCATTTATGCCTAATTTTTAGTATGATTTGTTAGTTTGAATTCATTTTTTTTAACTTAAATTTATGTGATAAATCGATCAACTTTCACGTGCGTCTATATAAAAAAGTGATAAATTTATTTTTTAAATTTCAACACTCAAATATACTACGAGTAGGTGCAATTCCAAATGAGAGAGCTTAGCATTGCCACCATTGACGAGAACCGAGGGCTTCGATTTTCCAGAACCAGATTTGATTAGATTAAAGAACTTCAAATTTTTTCACTCTCTTCTTTACTACCATTTCACATGTTTGTAAAATATATAGCAACAGCCATTGACTTTGCATTATTTGAGCAGGTTGCCCTTCATCTGCATTGAAATAACAGAACGGGATATGATTTGGTGTAAACATCAGCTACGAGTAAGTATTTTAACTATAAGTCCTGTGAAGTAATTTCTTTAATTGTTTACTGTTTCCAGACTGAATTTGACAATCATACTTATGGGGCTGAATGTAGAATATCTGCAAAATGAACCTTTTTTCACTGGGAAAAAATGTGACATATTAGTGTTGATTGATTGGGAGAAGGTGATTAAGCAAGAGCATATGGTGCCATTGTCTTAATGCTAATTTGGACCATTATGCTGCATTTTTCTCCTAGCAATGTAACCTCGGAGCCAAGGAGTAACATCCTCGTTGATCTTGATCATGATGAAGAAGATTACGCGGTAGATGATTATCAAGGAGAAGATGGCACTTAGATCCACCCATTTTGATCTGTTCACGTCAATCTGGAATATCTGTTTTAGCGCGTATTCACCTGTGATCTTGGGAGGATGAGGACTATGGTTATCAAATATCAACCCCTTCAAGTCATTTTTGTATTGCCCCTACAGAAACCACCAAATTAGAGTCAAAATAAGACTGGACAGATCTCAACAGATTTTCCATCAAAGGACTACTACATCTACATCCTCGTAAAAGCACGAAATTGGTCTGAACATGCCAAGTTGGTGCCTATAAAGCATGTAGTTTCGTATTTATAACTTGTATATTGTAAAATCATTTATGAAATTAGTGCATTACGTTAACTGCTAAGGCTACTACTGATTCTACTTATTCTGGACTGTTACGTGTAGTTATCATTAGGCTCGGGTGATCTAAACATTTCCACTGTGAGTTAACAACAGGTAAAATGTGCAGCAAATTTTTACCTGTACAGCCCAGAAATCAAAAGTCAAGTAAGACACCGGGTAACGCCAGACAGGTTTTGGTATGTCATAGGGGAGTCTGAAGAACCCAGAGACCAGCATAGATATTCCCTAACACAGAAACATACACAATTTAGGTGTAGACAATGGTAAGGATTATAAATTTGCATTCTAACATAAGCAAAAGTTCATAGTCTAATAAGACCGAAACAGATTAAGTTTACTACCAGAATGCCAGCTCCTATGATGATACCCATGAGGAAATTAGGTACAACACTAGCTATGACCATCATCAGGCTCTCAACCGCCGTAATGCTGGCATAAAGGGCCAATACAAAGAAGAAATAGTGGGAGAATCCTGGATGGAAGTGGACCATGAAGTAGCAGACAGTACCAGAAAGAATTGCAATCAATATAAGGAACGGCATTGCAGATAACGTGTTGCTTATCACAAACACAATGACACCATAATGCCCGTTCATCCTTTCCCTTTGGAAAACCTGTTTTGATTGACCAAATCATTAGATTTGTGTGGCAATGTATCATTTATATAGACAAGGTAGATTTTTCTAGAGTACTGTCATATAAAGTACGAACTTTCATATCCTCCACGAATGAAGGGAAACCTCCTATTGACATGAATGTCATAAATCCAAAGACGAAAGATGAACATGCAGCTCTTGCCTGCATAATGTTAATTTGATAAGTAGATAAAAAAAAGCGCGTCTTCATGTAGGAGACATTAATTACGAAGGAATCAAGTTGTAAAAATCCCATTAGGAGAAATAAGTGACCTGGATGGAATTATACTTGGTTCCCACATTAAAATAGATGGTTCCAAGACAAACGGAAACCACTAAGTAGATCAAAATCCTCAGCCAGTAATAGCCAAAGTCTCTAGACATATTAACAAACGAACGTTTGGTTAAGCTGTAGGACTGCATAAAGAAACTAGCATGGCTTCCGTTAGAATCTAGCACTGTTCCTTTCTGTTACAAAAAAAGAAAAGAAAAGAAAAGATTACATTTGATGAGATAAGAAATTAGATAGATGATGAAGAAATCAAGATCAAGCTTTGGTGCATTAAAACTTACAACTTTGGACATTTCTTCTACTGTTTCATTTGCTACATAGCAGTACTGAGAATGACGATAGAAGTCAACAAGACTTCGAATTACTTCTGCTGTTGTCATCTTGTTTAGAGGATCATCATTGTACTGATTAAACTTATTAAAATAAGAACAGAATAAGTTAAATGAAGGAAGGTGAAGATCTTATATCCTAAGCCATGCTAAATACAACGGTAATATATAGAAGTCCATGTTACTGTTGCTTAAAGAAACTACTACAGAAAGCGGAGACTTAAATGGACTAGTGACTATTTTATTGCACTTGTCAAAACAAACAACATATTACACATGGTCTGATCTAATGCAAACTTTTGGAGTTTGATTAGTAACAAGATGATCTAAAAAGACATACTTTGATCAACTCTCTTAAAGTGGCCTTAACTTTGTCGAAATCAGAGTTACTGCACCGAAGGAAATGATCTGATGGATTTCTAAAAGAAGGACAAGGAAATCCTGCTTCGGCAAAGAACTGCAAACCAAAAACTAGATTTAACTCTAACTACCACATGATGAAAAAGGTATAAAATCCAGAGAGAAATGATGGAGAATCTCGATTAAGGGAGGTTTATCTTGCCTGATTTGCTTCAGAAGCTTGACCAAAGTAAACTGTTTTGCCTCCGGAAAGCAAGTATAATCTGTCAAACAGCTCAAATACTTCAGAGCTTGGCCGGTGAATTGAGGCTATCACAGTCCGTCCATCTCTGGAAAGACAATGCAGTGTCTGTGTTACGAAGAACGCTGAGGCACTGTCACAAAATACAGAAAATTTAAGGTATTGTTCATCAATACTGTGAAATTAACATTGTAAAATAAGTGATCTACTAGTAAGAACATTATCTACCTATCTAGTCCACTTGTTGGTTCATCAAGGAAGAGCAATCTAGGACTCATTAGAATCGCAAGCGCAATACTAACCCTCCTCTTTTCTCCCCCACTAATACCGCGCAAGTGCCAATTACCAATAAACGTATCAGCACAATCTTGTAAGCCCATTTGAGTAATGGTGCTCTCAACTAGTGTCCGTTTTTCCGATAATGGCATCCTATCAGGGAGACGCAATTGAGCTGAATAGTAAATAGTCTCTCGAACCGTTAGTGTTCCAATCAACGTATCATCTTGTGTTACATATGCCTGTATTGTAAATCAATTAAAATAACCTCACATAATTCACCCAGAATAAGAAAGATACTGACAGGATAACACTTGTGTCTGACAAATTATTGTCTTAGGACTACTTACTGCAGTTCCAAATGAGAGCTTAGCTTTGCGACCGTTGAGGAGAATTTTTCCAGTGAGGATAGCGTTAGAACCAAGACGTCCAGATAGGGCGTCGAGCAGCGTAGATTTACCAGCACCAGAAGGACCCATTAATGCAGTGAATGTTCCAGGCTCTGCATAACCAGTAAGTCCTTCTAATACATTTCTTGTATCTCCATTATTCAGAGTGACCATTACATTAACATCCTTCCAAGCCACATGAGCAGATACCACTATACCATTAGCGCTTTGTGGTTCGCTTTCTTCTTCAATCTCCATAATTGCAGAGGAGGACGAGAACGACGACGATGATAACGAGTTCCTCATCATCTATATACAATTAATTTCTCTCTTTGGTTATTTAATCAGTTGTCTTCTTCTTGAAATGCATCTTACTTGTATTACTTCTGATGTTTATAAAGTTTGTTTGAAAACAAGAACTAGTTAGCTGGTCAGCTCTATACTGGAGTAATAAAGCTAGCAGGTCCCCAAATAAACCAAAAAAAAATAATAGTGAAATTGTTTGCAACAATAGAGGTAAATCACATTATATTTGTATTGGAATCAGGGATATACATGCCTTAATATATCTTAATTTTAGGAATCGTATAAATCTTCCACATTGACTGCAACTGTTTACATATATAGTCCGTAGTAAAGGAAACTAAAATTTCTATTTCCCTTTGTCAAAACTCGTATTATATGTATGAGGTCCAGCCCCTATCTTCACTTTTCTTTTGGCTGTGATTTGCACAGATGGCACTGGCACACATTCGTTGAAAATTGGCAACCACTCAATTAATACAAGGGAGAAATATTGGCACATTTCATCATGTACACCAACACACAAAGGAAAGTATTAGAGAACTGAGTGAGGTATATCATAGACTATATAAAAAAAGAAAAAATCGAGTGTGAGTGATATTTTTAGCGAGACGAGAAATCAAAAGAGGTTATCTTTTTTGAGTGTGTAGTGGTATTTGTAGTATTTTACTCAAAGCCTACAAAGTGTAAAAATTCTTTCTATACAGAATGTGTAAATGCAACTTTATATTTGACTTATTAGAAGAAGAATAAACAAATGATAGGCTTCTATTTAAATACTTTGTTTTCTAATTTGATTGATTCATTTTGATCTTGTTATTTGGTTCATGATTCTCCGATCCTTGGAGAAGGCGATTAAGCAAGAGCGTATTGTGCCATTGTCTTATTCTGATTTGCACCATTCGGCTGCATTTTTCTTCTAGCAATGTAGCCTCGGAGCCAAGGAGTAACATCCTCGTTGATCTTGATCATGATGAAGAAGATCACGCGGTAGATGATTATCATGGAGAAGATGACACTAAGATCCACCCATTTTGATCTGTTCACGTGAATCTGGAATGTTTGTTTTAGCGCGTATTCACCTGTGATCTTGGGAAGATCAGGACTCTGGTTATCAAATATCAACCCCTTCAAGTGGTTTTTGTATTGCCCCTACAGAAACCACCAAATTAAACTCAATGGATTCATCATATATCAAAATAAGAATGGACGGATCTTAACAGATTTTCCATCAAAAAACTACTACTTAGATATCTACATCTGTTATCAAAGCACGTAATTGGTCTGAACATACCAAGTTGGTGCTTGATAACGCATTTCTCTTTCATATGCTTTATTTTTAAGGCTACTAAGTCTACGGACTATTACGTGTAATAATCTTTAGGCTCCGATGATGTTAGCATTTCCATTATGAGTTTATAACAGGTAAACTCTGCAGCAAATATTTACCTGTATAGCCCAAAAATCGAAAGTCAAGTAAGACACCGGGTAACGCCAGACAGGTTTTGGGATGTCATGGGGAAGTCTGAAGAACCCAGAAACCACCATAGATATTCCCTAACACAGAAAACATACACAATTGTTAAGTGTGGAAAATGGTATGCATGCATTAGTACTTCTGATTCTAAGATGAGCAGAAAATTTCGTAGTCTATAAAACAGAAACAGATTAAGTTTACTACCAGAATGCCAGCCCCTATGACGATACCCATGAGGAAATTAGGGACAACACTTGCTATGACCATCATCAGGCTCTCAACCGCTGTAATACTGGCATAAAGGGCCAATACAAAGAACAAATAGTGTGAGAATCCTGGATGGAATCGGACCATGAAGTAGCAGACGGTACCAGAAAGAGTTGCAATCAATATAAGGAACGGCATTGCAGACAATGTGTTACTTATGACAAATGCAATGACACCATAATGCCCATTCATCCTTTCCCTTTGAAAAACCTGTTTTGATTGTAAAAATAGGACCAAATTATTAGAAATGTCTGGCAATGTATCATTATAGAGTTAAGATAGCTTTTTCAAGAGGGTCATGCAAAGTACGAACTTTCATATCCTCCACGAATGAAGGGAAACCTCCTATGGACATGAATGTCATAAATCCAAAGATGAAAGCTGCACAAGCACCTCTTGCCTGCATAACGTCAATTTGATAAATAAAACAAAAAATGCATATTCTTAAAAATCCTATTAGGAGAAACAAATTACCTGGATGGAATTATACGTGGTTCCCACATTAAAATAGATAGTTCCAACGCAGACGGAGACCACTAAGTAGATCACAAGTCTCAGCCAGTAATAGCCAAAGTCTCTTGTCATATTAACAAATGAACGTTTGGTTAAGATGTAGGACTGCTTAAAGAAACTAGCTTGGCTACCTTTAGAATCTAGCACTGTTCCTTTCTGTCACAAAAAAAGTGTCACATTTTATCAAAGAAGAAACTCGACAGATGATGAAGAAATCAAGAACAAAGTTTGATACATTAAAACTTACAACTTTGGACATTTCTTCTACTTGTTCATTTGCTAAGTAGCAATACTGAGAACGGCGATAGAAGTCAACAAGACTTCGAATTGCTTCTACTGTTGTGATCTTGTTTAGAGGATCATCATTGAACTGATCAAACTAAATAAAATAAGAACAGAATAAGCTAAATGAAGGAAGGTGAAGATCTTTATTTCCTAAGACACTCTACATGTTAATGTTACTTAAATAAAGGACTACAGAATACCGGAAACTTATATGGATCAGTGACTATTTTATTGCACTTATCAAAACAAAAAACACATGTGTGTAATGTGTATGCTTCAAGTGTTTCCCAACTTTGAACAGAGTAGCATTACTTATTTAAAAAGTTATTCCCCGAATCTCATGCAAACTTTTGAAGTTTGATTAGTAACAAGATGATCTTAAAAAGCATACTTTGATTGAGTCTCTTAGAGTTGCCTTAACTTTGTCGAAATCAGAGTTACAGCACCGGAGGAAATGATCTGATGGATTTCTAAAAGAAGGACAAGGAAATCCAGCTTCTGCAAAAAACTGCAAACCAAAAGCTAGATTTAATTCTAACATCCACATGATGAAAAAGGTATAGGGTCGGGAGACGAAAATGATCCATAGAATGATGGAGAGTCTTGAGTAAGGGAGATATCTTGCCTGGTGTGCTTCAGAAGCTTGACCAAAGTAAACTGTTTTGCCTCCGGAAAGCAAGTATAATCTGTCAAACAGCTCAAATACTTCACTGCTTGGCTGGTGAATTGAGGCTATCACAGTCCGTCCATCTCTAGACAGACAACGTAGCGTCTGCGTTACGAAGAATGCAGAGGCACTATCACAAATCCAATAAGCTGATTCCATTAGATGTTGTTCCTTTATTAGGTATTTCAAAACTTAAACACACAATTGAGCTATGATCTTAAGAAGATTACCTGTCTAGTCCACTCGTTGGTTCATCGAGAAAGAGTAATCTAGGTCTCATAAGAATCTCAAGAGCAATACTAACCCTCCTCTTTTCTCCTCCACTAATACCGCGCAAGTGCCAATTTCCAATACACGTATCAGCACAATCTTGTAAGCCCATATCAGCAATGGTGCTCTCAACCAGTGTACGTTTCTCCGATAATGGCATCCTATCAGGGAGACGTAATTGAGCTGAATAGTGAATCGTCTCTCGAACCGTTAGAGTTCCAATCAACGTATCATCTTGTGTTACAAATGCCTGTAGTGTATATAAATTTGTTAGTTAATCAGGTGTTGCGCCAAAGCTAACAAATTAAACCAAGATGATAGTGAGATTACAAAAGAGAAATATATATAACAAACATGGTTCAATCCATCCACATGCGGAAATGAGCAATCCACTATATAAAAAGAGTAAAATATCGAGAGAAATAACCTCATAAAACTTGCCCAAAGAAAAGAGAGTTCCATTTCTAGAAAAGTTACGGAATTTTCATGGATAGGATCAAACCTTATTCCATCGTACATACATGAAGTTCCTCTTTAAGAAGTCTACAATGAGGTTTAGTTGATCCATGATTTAATCTTTCCTTTGCTTCAAGAAATTTATCCATCAATTCTATTTCTTTCTTTTTTTCTTGATTCTTTTCCGATTAATATGTTTAAATCATGTTCATGGATTAACGAAAAATTGTATCTTACATGTTCTCCCCCTAAACTAGATTCTCGAAGCTCTTAGGACTATATTGTGAATGCTGACAAGCGAAAAGGAAGGAGCCTCAATTTAAGAAAGACCAAAACATTTTCAAAAAATCCAATTATGGTACGAAAATATACGAGTAGAATTAACTAACTACTTACTACAGTTCCAAATGAGAGCTTAGCTTTGCGACCATTGAGTAGAATATTTCCAGAGAGGATTGCATTAGAAGCAAGACGTCCAGAGAGGGCGTCGAGCAACGTAGATTTACCAGCACCAGAAGGACCCATTAATGCAGTAAATGTTCCAGGCTCTGCATAACCAGTAAGTCCTTCTAGTATATTTCTTGTATCTCCATTATTCAGAGTAACCATTACATTTACATCCTTCCAAGCCACATGAGCAGATACTACTATACCATTGTGGCCTTGTGGTTCACTTGCTTCATCAATCTCCATAATAACATCGTCATTTGACGATGTTATTACAGAGGAGAACGACGACGAGGAGTTCCTCGTCATCTATATACAATTATTTTCTTACTTTGATTGTTTAATCAAATGTCTTCTTCTACTTGAATTCATCTTATACATGCAATACTTGTGGTGTGTATGAAGTATATTTGAAGAAAAGGTAAAAAGTCAACTCTGTACTGGAGTAATAAAGAAACAAAAGAGGGGAGACAGTAAATTACTAGTGTTATTTCAATTTATTTGTTCTACTGTCAGATTTTATATGTTTAGTTTAAAAAAATAAAATTCAAAAGTATTTTTTACTTTATTAAATTTCGTGCAAAATCAAATTAGACAAAACTAAAACAGAGGGAGTGTCCGTACATTGAAAACAAAAGTATTCTCAAGACTCAGCATAGCCGGAGCCAAGGTTAAGAATTTGGGCGTTCTAAATCAATTTTGTTTGATGGCTTACACGTTAATATATATATGTTTAATTTAATTTTCAGATACAAATATAAAATCTATAAAAAAAATATTGAATTAGTTCAAACACATGAACCCTACAGAACTCCGCATCTTTCTCGAGAATCAAATGAATCCTACTAATTAACAAAGGAAGCATGGAAAAGCTGCGAATTTTTTTATTTATTTATTTAGGAGTGAACGTGATATACATAACCCTGCCAGATTGCCTCATTTGGCTGTACATAATCCTTTACTTAGTCATGTAAAAATTGGCTAGACTTTCAACTATGTGTGTCTGCATCTTTTTGGAAAAAATAAATAAATAATGTTCTTCAGATTTCAACAATCCAACACACCATTTGAATATCCAAGTCAACTCCAAATAATTTCAAATTTGGATCATAAGTTAATTTACCATTAATAAAAAATCTCAATCATCACTTTAGTAAAACAATTATAAATCTAAAATTTTCATTTAATACTTTTTTAATTTTTTTCCATATATGACTAATGCAAGTAAAAATTGCTTAGAATTTTAATCATGTAATGTAAATAAAATAAGTATTATTTTTTTCATAATAGATCTCTTTATCTGAAATTAATAGAGTAATGAATATTTATGCAAAATAAAACACAATGCCAATACCAATTAAATGGTGCTTGCCAAAATAGGGCACCCCATGACATTTTTAGGTGCACTTTGCCTGTGTTATTTTCCTGATTTGAACCAGGAAAAATGATAGGAGTCTAACAGAACTAGCATGGACCACACCAACAATCAAAAAGTATATTCCTCCTGAGATTTTTCGTTTTTTGAACGTGAAACAATTTAAGTTTGATCAAAAAATTTTATGTTTGAAATTTTTAATTTTTTAAAAATAAAATTTATATATTTATAAATTATTTAAAAAGTATTATGAATTACAATAATTAATTATTCTATGAAAAGTTTCTGAACAAAGCTAATATTGTTTGAATGTCATATCATATAAAATGAAACGGGGAGTACAAGTTAAAGAAAATATTACTTGTCCATTATAATTTAGGAGTCATCGTTTGATTTTAACTTGACACAAAATTTAAAATAATTTTTTAAAATTATTTTAATTAAGTATTGCTAAAGGTTGACAAAAATAATAATAAATTAAAAATATTGATAATTATTAAATAAATAACTATCACTTGTGTAATTTTTCCTTAAAAATCCCACTATTTTTTAGGCCCACTAAAAAGAAAAACTGTGCGACGAAAATTGGCAGATACGTGTGCCATACTTCAACTTGATTTCTTAAAGAAATTCAAAAAATCTACTAACGCGTTGGTCAGAATTTGGTCATCAGCTTTGCTTGAACCATGCTTATTTCATTAGTACTTTATCCTCCCCAGAATTTCGTTTGACTAGTTAAGCAGTTTTTCTTAACAAGTGACCTATTTTCTCCTCTTTTTCTCTCGAATCCCTTCTTCATCGTGTTGAAATTGGTCAAAAGAGTGAAAGAATCGGAAGATTTCTGTAGCCAAAATGATGGATTTGTGATAAGCGAAGCTTGTTACTGGTAATTTTAGGAGAAAGAGAAGGATGTTGCTGCTATTTGTAGTGTTTGTTCTGGGAGCTGTAACGGTTATTGCAATTGAAGCTGTGTGCGTGGTGTATTTGATACGCTGGTTGAACCGTAGAGTTGCTCGTGAAGTGGATAAAGCAAAACCGGACGGGTCGCTATCGTCTACTGAGAATTTCGATTTCTCGTTGTACCTGAAACAGGTATGTCATTTTACTTGCTTAATGTTCATGCTGCTCAATTTTGACTGATTAAATTATAGGACAGCTAAATTAAGTCGATTAAGTTATTCCTTTTGTGAAGTTATGATTTGGAATCTACATTAGAAGTATATTAGCAATTTTCCCATATCTAAGTAGTGAATAAGGGCATTTGGAAGTGTTGGTATGCAATTTAGGTTGAAATTTCGGGAGATGAAAAAAGCTAGACATTTTTGGAATAAAGAGAGTATATGTGATTAGTCTATTTGGGGACATTGGTAGAATGTAATTTGAACACTTGAATGTAGAGATTAGATGTGTTTTGAGTCTGGTCTATGTGGAGTCTATTTTTTTTTTTAATATATTAGACTAGACTTAAGGCTATTGATTTGCATTCGTAACCTTCAGTGTGAACTTGTTACATTGAATAAAAAGTGTGTTCAGTTCAATAATTTCTACGTTGTACTAGAGCAGGAAGAAGTTTTGGTTTCAAGTCTCACCACTGCCCATTATTAAGTTAGGTAGTTCCACGTGCTTAGCCTAAAAAGAGAATAGTGTGTTAAGACATTGTTAAAAAAATAGAAGTGTACCCTATAGGATGTGCTAGAGGGAATAATGTATGAACTCCTCCCATTTCTAATAGAAAAAGACATTGAGGACCTGTTAGGATTAGATACCTCTTGTAGCACACCTGTGATACTACACCCTATTAGAAACGGGAGGAGATTACATCATTATTTCCATTGAAAGCAACATGATAGGATGTGCTAGAGAGATTATCAGTTTAGATGATTAGATTTGCTGTTATTTTCAAGCTGAGGGTACAATTTTGAATATATTCTTTTTCAGACTTTTTTATAACCGTGGTATCTGGGATAACTTCTTTTTCAGACTTTTTAGGATATTATTACCTTAAAAGATATTTCTTTTTTAAAATAATATAACGTTATAATAATATCTCATTAACACTGTTTGTTCTTCATCATTAAGAGATAAGTTTTCTCAGAGATAACTTATAATTGCTCACAAGCTCACACCGTGCAGCAAATTTGTTTTTCAATTCAAGTTCCTTTCACATTTTCTTAAATGGACTTGATCAGCTTCAACTTACTGTCTTGTTGCTTATGTTCTGCATCTGCTTCCCAGGGGACAGTCTGGGTTCTAGAATCTGAAAGAATACCAAAGGCTCTTCCAGTGGATAAAGCCGTGACGCAGCAAAAAAGCAAGAAGGAGATCTTAGAGGTTACACCTACTCAGAAATTTGCGCAAATCAAGGATCATCATCTCGTATTTACAGAGTCAGATGGTTCCCAAGTAGAAATTCCACTGAAAGGTTGCATAATAGCAGCTGTTTCAGCGTCAAGCTTGTCCACTAGAAAATGGTAAGTTTGGAAGTACTATTATATTTTGAAGTGATTTTTGTTGAACCGACAAACTGTATTATTTTTGGTCGTGTAAGTTGGTTTGAGTCATTGGTTTCAAATATAAAATCATTGGCAAGATGTGGCACTCGTAGTCCTCTTCTAACATTTTTATGAATATAGTTTTGGAGGCATCAGATCTGGAAAGAGCTATCTAGTTCTAGCTGCAATTGAGTTATAGGCTATGTCCTTTGTCATGTGGTGCTGGTGGTATAAAAGCTTGGGCAGACATAAATATGAGTGCAAAGCATTCTTCTTAGTCAAGTCTGAATTGATCTGGTGGTTGAATGCTAGCTGAAGCACACATATGTAAACCTACATGTATTTTTGCAGTTTCATAGAGTGGAAATAGGTTGATCATTTACTGCTATGTTTAGCTAAAGTATTTTTATTTTATTTTTGGATTATTTGATGTTCAAGTCCAACCCCTGGTTGAGATTTAGGGCATCTGCAGATTTTATTCTAAAAAAAGCAAGCTAAAATTCTTCAAAAGAAGTTTGCAGAAGTAGCTAAATTGTGTGCTATGTTCTAAATCTGTGTGCTAGATTGCTGGCAGCAGGAAAGCTAGAATAGATATAAAGATGAGCCAAAATATTCTTCTTAGTCTGACCGTGAAATAATCTGGTTGTTGGAAGCTGGTTTCCACAAATTTGCCTACATGCATCTCTGTAGTATCATTGGGTGAAAGTAGGTCACTTGCTGCTCATTTTAAAAATATAAAATTTTCATTATAGCAATTGTCACTACTTTGATGTTCAAATTCTGGTTGTGTGATTATGGGACAACTGCAGAGTTTTTTAAATAAGAAAGCTAAAATTAATTTTAGAAGAAGTAGACAAAAAATAAAACCCAAATACCCGTTTTCACTATTATCAAGAAGTTGATGGATAAATTATTGCCGCTAAGGCAAATGTAGAACAGATCTCTCTTGGTGCCTATAATAGATTCTGCTTTTCCTACAAAATCTTAGATTTCACTGAATTAGCACACAGTTAAGTAAGTGGCTTGTCTAATTGTTCGGAAGAGAAGTAATAACAATAACTTACAACTTCTATTGGTGTTATCTGCTGCAATCTTACAGGGCGAAAAGATATCCTATCAAAATAGAGTGCAGAGCATCAACTTCATGTGAAGGAAGTAGAATACTGTACATTTATCTTGAGACATGTTGGGAGAAAGAAGCATGGTGCAAATCCCTTCGTCTTGCTTCCTGCGAGGACCAAGTGAAACTTACGTGGTTTGCCAAGTTGAACATAGAGTTTCAAAATTACCTGACGTCATTAAATGCAGGTTATCCTTCATTTATGAAACCGTATTCAAGTGTTAGTCCTGATTTAGGTGATAAATCAAGTAAGTTTGATGGTTCCTCATCAAAAGTTCGGCAATTTCTGAAAAAGCTTGGCAAGAAAGCTTCTAAGAGTATTCCAGAAAACAAAGGAAGCAGCATTTCAACGTCTGATCATGAAGAAAGGAAGATAAGTGAGAGAGCTCAATCCTTACAAGACCTTGCTTTTGCTGGTGGAGGTATCAAGTTGGCTCCAACACGAAAACCTCTTGATTTTTCTACTAAGGACGTTGTAGTGCCTTCATCTACATCAACATCTGCTGGATTAGGAAGCCGGAGTCAAATGTCAGTTACTTCTGATGCGGATTCTGATGAGAGAATTTTTGGTGATGAAGGAACTCTTTGTTGGAACTTGTTGATATCCCGTTTGTTTTTTGATGCTAAAAGAAACGACCAGATGAAAACCTCTTTGCAAGCCAGGATTCAGGTTTGCAATCCCCTTTCTCTTTCCATTAGTATATGTTTCTTGATTTAAGCTTTTTGGTTGCTGACGTTATAATTTGCTCTAACTATTGCTTTGAAGCAAATGGAACATCTTTTACACTTAGTAGTGTAAGTCGAAAATTAGCAATTGAGTTTTGTCAACTGCATGTGTTTGAGTAAGAAAGAATTTGGTTCCATTATATTTATAACATTTCATTTGTAGGAATTGGGTCTGGAATGGTTGATTTTTTTTTCTTCCCCAGTATAGAGAGGTTGTTTCCAATAGACCCTCGGCTCAAGGAGCAAAAACACAACATTTATGGAGACATAAGCAGTTACAGCAGCAGGATAGTAAGAAAGTAGAGGCATACGAGACAACAAGTAGTAATAGAAACTAAGAATGAGAAGTACAGAAATAGCAAAATAATAAAAATACCGAAAATAATATGAATACTACTAGCAGAGTTCCTTTGCAAGTTATAATGGCAGGATATTTGTTTAATGCTTTATTGGAAGCTTCATAGGTACTGTTTCATTGTGATATTTTATGCTTCTTCTATTATTATATTAAACTAAATAGAAATTTTCTTTGTCGAACTGACTTATGATTCTGTGTGTTCTTACTTGTAGAGAACGCTGTCAAATATACGAATTCCTAGCTACATAGGCGAAGTGACATGTACTTCTGTTAATATTGGTAACCTTCCTCCCTACATACGTGCAATGAGGGTTCTTCCCTCGGACATGAATGAGTTTTGGGCCTTCGAAATTGATCTTCAGTATTCTGGTGATGCAATCTTGGAGGTCGAGACGAGGGTAGCAGTTCAGGACCTTGATTTACCTGAAGGTGGTGAACCAGAAACAGAACCCGGTGCTATTCATGATGTGAAATATGATTTACTAGAAGGGGTTGAGCAGTTTGGAAAACAAAAGCATTCTGAAGTGAACGTTGATAAGATGGACCAAACCAAGGAAGGTAATATTTTCTATGATGTTCTCAAAATTTTGGATTTTGCAATCAAAATATGTTAATTTGGTTGGGCATGCTTCATGGTTATTTGTGCAGTAATCTAAAGGGAATAGTCAACTATTTTTGAAAGAAAAATTATTTTAGATGGTTTTCAAGGTGTATTAATCATGTGAATTTTCAGATGGGATGAGAAGCTCCAATAGCACACCAAATGTGTTGCCTCAAGTTTCTAAGTGGAAGTCTATCTTTAATTCTGTTGCCAAGCAGGTCTCACAGGTTGTTTACAACTATTTTATTTAATATAATGGGCTGTTTGGTCTGCACAGATAGGGTGGAGGTGCTTATTTAATCCTTGTTTATGTACATGGTAGAGCAGTTTAGTATCTCACAAGGCTTATAATCTTGATTTTAAAGGTTCAATCCTGTCAACATCTAGTTTAGTATCTCGCCACAAGGGTTTTCTCTTCCCAATTAATTTTTCTAAAATGAAAGAATGCAACAAAATGGTTATAGTTATGACAACCCAAGAGCCAAAAGTACACAAATCCCTTAATAGTCCTCCAAAGATAATGAGTTATAGAAGAGTTCTTGTCACAAGATCCCTTGATTCAAAGAGCTTAATTGGCCTTGGTTTTCTTTGTTCCCTCATAGTCCTCAAGGCTTAAAGTCATGATACATGATCCTTTGAGCTAAATCTTGGAGATCTTGTAATTTCTTAGCTTGATTCCTTGTAAATGGTCTACTTGAGAGATTCACTTCTCTTGGGTTAGTCAAAATCTACAGGTTAACGGTTAACCTATGTTTGTGCAACTTACATCCTAGAATACTTGTGTAAAATAGCAAAACTTCAGTAGTTCTCCTGACGTTGACTTGAAATGACCTCCTTATTAGTTACAGAGAAGGAACTATAGTTGATGTCGTTAAGTTGACCTTAGTATCCGTTTTTAGCAATGGATAACGACAGGTAAGACCAAGGATCCCCTGAGGAAAACATGGTATGAGTTATGGTTGAGCAATGGATTCTGAATGATAAAGGATTTACGCGCTATACAATCATGAGAACTTCTAATATGGCAGCATTCTGCTAGTGCATGTATTACTCAGATGATTAGTGATTTAATCATATTGTGCCGGACAAAAACTTTTGAATTTATTGGTGCATGTACTGAAGAAACATAGTGTCTTATTCTTCCTGTACTGTAACAAATTGTGGAAGAAGCTCTTTTGCATTCTAAGCATTGGATCTTTAAACTCATCAGGTATCACTCTCTCTGGGGATAAGGATCGCATCCATTCAAGGAACTATGAGGCTCTACATAAAGCCACCACCTTCAGATCAAATATGGTTCGGATTCACATCGATGCCCGATATAGATATCCACTTGGACTCTTCCGTTGGGGAGCATAAGATCTCAAGTGGGCATCTCTCTTTGTTCCTAATCAATCGGTTCAAGGTCAGATTGATGATTTCTGTACTACAATTTGATTATGTGTCTATACATCTCTTCTTCTCATTAAGCCTTTTACATGGACTTAATCATGATTTTTAAAATTTTTACCATTGGGCTGAATAAGATTGAAATATGTTGACCTTTTAACAGTTCTAACACTTCGCTAGCTTTAATCCATTTTCAGTAGGTCAAGGTTTCTAGAGATAATTGTGACTGACTTACAGCAGTGGGTTAACACTTGAACAAAATTTCTAGAATATTGAGCCTTAAATATCAAATAGTGGAAACAGCACTTAGAATTGTGGAAATCATCGTTACGAAAAGATATAATATAGAGCGGTTTTCATATAAAATCCCAATTCTTCACAATTACGTCTCAATCCCCAGACAAGTTGGTGCCAAGAGTACTTTTCCTAAAATAATCTAACCACTTATCTGTATAAGTGGATATTTCCTACAAAAAAGGCCAAAACTACCCCTGAAATATTAAAAACCTTTTACAGTTCTAACACTTCGCTAGCTTAAATCCATTTTCAGTAGGTCAAGGTTTCTAGAGATAATTGTGACCGACTTACAGCAGTGGGTTAACACTTGAACAAAAATTTCTAGAATATTGAGTCTTAAATATCAAATAGTGGAAACAGCACATAGAATTGTGGAAATCATCGTTACGAAAAGATATAATATAGAGCGGTTTCCATATAAAATCCCAATTCTTTACAATTACGTCTCAATCCCCAGACAAGTTGGTGCCAAGAGTACTTTTCCTAAAATAATCTAACCACTTATCTGTATAAGTGGATATTTCCTACAAAAAAGGCCAAAACTACCCCTGAAATATTAGAAACCTTTTACAGTTCTAACACTTCGCTAGCTTAAATCCATTTTCAGTAGGTCAAGGTTTCTAGAGATAATTGTGACTGACTTACAGCAGTGGGTTAACACTTGAACAAAAATTTCTAGAATATTGAGTCTTAAATATCAAATAGTGGAAACAGCACTTAGAATTGTGGAAATCATCGTTTCGAAAAGATATAATATAGAGCGGTTTCCATATAAAATCTCAATTCTTTACAATTACGTCTCAATCCCCAGACAAGTTGGTGCCAAGAGTACTTTTCCTAAAATAATCTAACCACTTATCTGTATAAGTGGATATTTCCTACAAAAAAGGCCAAAAACTACCCCTGAAATATTAGAATTGGTATAAAAATACCTTCTATCCACCTATTTGACTAAATTTGCTTTCACCACTATTATTGTGGCTCTTTTCTGCCCTAATAACTAATAGTCCATGCCCTTTTAAAAAAAGTCTGTTGTTATTTAATATGTGGTGTCACCTGATTGGCCTAATTTTGGATCCCATAGTAAAAGAAATTTTTAAAAAGTGGTCTCTCTCTCTACACTCACCATTGCCATTCCTCCCCCTCCGGCCCACTTTCCTCTCTTCCACTTTAGTTTTCTTCCTATAAAGAGAACTCGTGCATGCACCAAAGAAAATAAAGGGAAAAGATGGTATTCAAGTGTACAAATAAAGTTTTTCTCAACTCAATCAGAAGTTCTACTATTCCTCATACAGCCCGCATAGTGTTAAGAGGAGTAACAAGTCCCTTCAAATGATTGTAAATGGCAAGAAATGCAACGACCTGTGAGTGTCCCATGCTCCATGTCTTCTTTTCCTTCTTCAAAAGGCTCTGCTAAACATTGTTTTCTAGTACCCGACATCACCCACTCAAGTCTAAACCATCTCAGAATTTCTCATAACAAATAAGATGCTATCCAACAATGTAAAAGGAGGTAGTTCACATCTTCCCCTGAGCCTTTACATGAAACATTAACTAATACAAGTAATCTTCTTCCTCAAAATTCTCCGACATCAAGATCATCCTCTTGCAGCCAGCCAAGCAAAAAAAGACATGTTTCTCAATACCCTAGTGATGCGTTTCAAAATATGTGTGCAAAAGCTGATTAGAAGTTTTTCATAATTGGTTATTGGTCACAACAGAAATGACGCCATTTTCCCCCTCCCCCATCTCTATGTGTCATGACTATCCTGTGAAGTTATTTGTTTGTGAAACAACTCAACCAAATTTTGAAATTCTTCAACCTCCCAGCCTTGCAAGTTCTTGTTTTTAGATCATTTCTTTTTGATAAGCTACTCATTTATTTGTACTTGTTTCATTCCCAATCACCAATGTCTCTGCTTCCTATGGATTGGTTTTATAACGATGCTTGAATTTGATTCAACTTTAAATTCGATAGAGCAATCTATGCAAAGTTTCCAATATATTGTTCTCTTTTTGTCATCCGTAGGCTGAGATTTCCTTCAGAGGCTTAAGCTGATTCTTTATAACTAATGCAGGGTGCTATTCGTGAAACACTGGTACTTCCAAACTGTGAAAGTGTATCCATCCCATTTATGTTAGCAGAGAAGGACGATTGGGTCCCCCGACAAGTTGCCCCATTTTTATGGCTGAATCGAGAAGGTGCAGGTAATAATGCGAACAGACAAGAAGCATCCAGCTCCCAACCTGCGGATGCAACACGAGTCACTGAAGTTGATAAGGGAGGTACCAATGGTAATTCTGAAAGCAAAACTGAAATTCCAGGAAAAACAGGATGGAGTACTCAACAAAGCAAGTCATTGGATCCACATGCATTATTATCAGTTCCTACGCATAGTCCAGAAACAGGAAGCACCTCTAGCAATGGCGGAAGCAATCAAGCGAAGACGAAAAAAGTTGGATGGTCTGCCCTGCAAAGCAAATCACTGGATCATGCGTCTCTATCAGTTCCTATAGCACAGCCTAGCACAAATAACCAGCCTTTGGAAGAATTGGGAGCACCATTGTTGAAGCATGAGGAACAGCAAGAGGGTCATCTCGGAAGCACAGCGGAGAACATAGAATGCAAGTCACCTTCTCGACAACTGTTACTACTTGAAAAAAATCAAATTACTGGAGAAGATGATTCAAAGTCTACAAGATTAGGGAGAAGGGCTAGGATGCTTGGTTTGGGGAAGAAAATGGGGGAGAAACTGGAAGAAAGGGCACGTCACATAGAAGAGAAGGGGAGAAATTTAGTTGAGAGAATGAGGGGACAACAGTGAAATAAAGGAACATTGTAAATTTTACAGTATCGCCAGTTCATTTATTTTCACAAGGCCAGTCCCTGGTGTATCTTGTTACTGGCGTTTCTTTTGTGCTTCACTGTCTTCACTAACGAAATTATCCAATGGTTCACATGTTTCAGTCTCACAAATGCAGTAAAACTGACGACCTTGTGAAGGAAAAAGAAAAATCAAATTAACAGTGCTATACTTGGCTTCCGTGATCGGATGATTCATCTTTAGCTGCCATGAAGAAGAGTGTTCTCAACTCATAGAACTTCAGTCCAAAGAGTCAACAAGTTTTATCATTCTTAATTGGTTGTCCGTGGAGAAGGAGTTGCAAGTAAAAAATATCTTACGTCGATTGTATGAGGTGATTATTCTCGTCATTTTACCATGTTATGCTGTTGAATTGATATATGTTACTCATTCGAGCTAAACACTTAAGTAGACCAGAGGTCCCGTGTAGGTACGAGAATGGAAGATCAAAGTTTACTTTTGCATAACATAATCAACAACTATACAAACCTTAAAACACTTTAACCTTCTTGTCCTATTATAGTCGTGGTCAATTAAAGAAAAACGTATATGTACAAAACACTAAGAGCTTGTTTCAAGCCTGGAAAAAACTTGACCCATTTAGAGACATGAAATTGCAAACTTGACAATTTTGTAAAATACTTTAGTGCAATATATTTTCAGGTTAACAAACATCTCTAAGAAACATCAGTGGAAACCTCAATATAAAAAAAATCTAGGGTTCTAACATTCATAAGAAACTATCATGCGATAAAGTCAAGTTAACACTACTCTTATGACTGATTAAAGTAAAACCCTCCAAACAAGAAAGAACATGGTAATACAATTATGGAATGAATGCAGAAATATGAAGAAAATAGATACGACGACAACAAAAATTTGCTTTTCCACTTTCAAAACAAAAGCACTTCCAGATTCTCCAAAGAAACACTGCACTAGCAATGATTAAATAATTCAGTACATCCACGAAGTCAAAATCCTTTTTAACTGTGCCATTTAAAAAACCATCTATTGTAGAACTCAAAATATCTAATCTTTATCCAAAAAAGGATGAAGAGCTTAAAGGAAAAAGGCTCATTCCCAGCCTGTAGCACCAGAGGTAGGGGCAATATCTGGTACTGGTAGAGGAACTGGTGCAGGGGCAGCTGCTGCATCCCATCCGCCATCAGCTGCTGAAATTCGTCCCGGAAACAAAAAGGCAGTTATTAGTGCCAACAAATTTAGGAATAAGAAAACTTAAAATCACCAAATGCTTACTTACAGAAGAGGCTCACAATCATAGGACAGGAAAAAAAAAAGAGAAGTAAAAGACTATCAGCTAAAATGAGCTCAAGAGCAATGAAGTTCCAGTTGGGGTTTGAAATTTTTTAGCAGACAATATTAGGAACCAACTTCACAGAATAACAAACTAACCTCCATCTCCAGCCCAACCACCACCTACTGGAGGTGCTGCAGTATCTGCAGTCCATTGCGCCTCAGGGATTTGGCTACTAGTCCAGTCACCACCAAGGGCAGCACTAGCAGAGTAGTCTGCATAATCTGCAATTGCTGGCACTTCCTCTTCTTGCTCCTTTGCCTCTTCAGGCTCTCTGTAAAAGAAGAGATCAACCTGCAAAAATAGAAATAAACAGATGCAAATGAAAAACCTATATTCAAGTGACTGCAAAAGCAGGCATTAAATCATCTATTACATTTCAGAAGAGCACACAACCACCAGCAGCAGAATGTAACAATGGAGTTAGAGCTATACAAAATAAAATGAATAAAGATGGTCTTTACCATAACATCCCATTTAGGTCCTTGATTAATGGCCCCACGCATCTGGAGTACCATCCTTGCTAAGATCCAGAAAAGAACACCAATGCTGTGCTTTCCTTTGTTATTGGCAGGGATACCAATGTCAACATAACGCATTGGAGAATCAGTGTCACAGAAAGCAATAGTTGGGATGTTCCCAAGTGCAGCTTCCTTGATTGGCTGCGAAGTTTTCAAACAGGTTAGTTATCATTGGCAGGTTTACAAGAGAATATTAGTAGCAGGATAGTAAGTAAAACCTGATGGTCAGTTCTTGGATCAGTGAGAATCAAGAGTCGTGGCTCACTGTATGAGGTCTGAAGCTGATTGGTAAAAGTTCCAGGGGTGTGACGTCCAGCAATAGCATGTGCACCAGTATATTGAGCAAATTTCAAGACAGCTCTCTGTCCATAAGGCCTGGCAGATTGAACAATGATGTCCTGAGGATTCTCAATAGCAACAATCACCCTGGCAGCCATTTGAAGCTTTTCCCATGTCTTTCCAAGGTTGATGATGTAGATACCTACAAATATAAAAACTTAGGGTCAAGTAAACAGAGAAACCAAATACCACTAATGAAGATTTTGTTATGACACCATGAATTTGAATTTGTATCTCTAGTTGGCCCACATAGAGTACTAGTAAAATGCACATCTAAGATCAATTTAATGGAAGTAAACAAAAGAGAGAGCAAATGAAATTTGCAGATAAAGAATTCCTACATGAGATATGATGAATCCGAATGCATATTATATATATGCAGGTCAAACAATGGAAAGATTATCTAAAAGAGAAACTAGCAATTACAAACAACACAATCTAATCACAATTTGACCAATACAGGCGCCCAGCCTCAGCAAATTGAGAATACTTCAAAAATACTTATTTGCATTATATGCATATTGTAAAGGTATTGGCTTGACTTGCCACAAGGTTTTACAATTCAAATCTATCCACATGACTAGTGAATTAATCTATATGCTTTTGAATAGTTGCAGTACATCCACTATAAAAGTCATTACTGTTGTTCGAATCAAGCTCCCTGTTAAGTGCCTATATCTAATTAATATGAATCTATTAGTTTGATAAAATGCACCTAGAAGACAGCAAGACAGCTACCCATGCATCGGCTTAATCATAAGAATGAGCAAATCCTACCAGTAGGTAAGAGCTGAATACAATTATCACAGAGAAGTAACGGCGAATAAAAAAAGCTAAATCTTTCCAACTGTTACTTTAACATTTTTCTCTAAAATAAGTTCGTGGATAACCAAATCAATACACCTAATGCCAACATAACAATAAGCATCTACAAACTACTATGCATCAATCCGTGCAATTTACAGCTAATAGACATAAGATATGATCTTAACATAACGAAAAACACATAGAATCAAGGAAATGAGATAAAAAAATCAAGTTAAACACTTTCATACCATCGTTACGGCGCTTGAAAGCGTATCGCTCCATTTGGAAGTCACAATTCTTAGTACCGAGGTGAACTTCAGCAGCCAACATCATCTGAATGTCAGCTTCTTTAGTCGAAAGAGTCCTTACATCTTGCGTCGCCATGGTTGTGCTCTGTTTCTTCCCTTTCTGCTGCTAGGGTTTTTTTCGGCTTGCGGCAGATCGAGATTCTCTCTTCACGAACGTATCTATAAAACCCTTTTGGTATAGAGGAAGTTAAATATAAAACCTTGCTCGTATTGGGCTGGGCTGTTGTATATTTATGGGCTGGGCTGATTAAGTTTCTCTTTAAAAATCGTAAAACTTTGATAGTTTAGCCACTTTGTTCAACTGGTATTTAAAAGTTAACCTTTGTTTTGATAGGAAACTAACTACACCAAGCCGTGTGTTATGGGCGACTTTATTGCACAGTTCAGAGAGCACTTGTGTATGTAATGCAAGTGAACGTCTATGAAAAACTGTCGTAAAATTTCGTTCTTCGTTCTATTGTCGACTTTATTTATGTTTCGTTGTTTTGATAGGAAACTAACTATACCGTGAGATCGACCTTTACACTATGTTTGGATCACTAGGGGTGGGCATAAAAACCGGAAAACCGAAACACCGAACCGAACCGAAATTTTTCAGAATTTCGGTTTCGGTATTTCGGTTTTCGGTTCGGTATTCGGTTTAATTTTTTGTATTTTTGGTTTTTCGGTTCGGTTTTCGGTACATATTACTTTGGAATTCGGTATTTCGGTTTAAACCGAAATATTATATTATAATTTATAAATTATATTATATTTAATAATTATTAATATTAAATAAATTTTTTAAAAAAATAAGAAACTTTAAGTTGAAATATCAAAGCCCATTAAGTTGAAATATCAAAGCCCATTAAGTTGAAAAATCAAACAAAAAATTGAAAAAATTGTAAAGTTTAAAATTGTAAAAAGCCCACTAAACAGGCCCATTAAAAAACCGAAATAAAAAACCGAACCGAATTAACAAAAACCGAACCGAATTAACAAAAACTGAACCGAACCGAAATATTTCGGTTCGGTATTCGGTACGCAATTTACAAAAACCGAAAACCGAAAAAACCGAAAAAAAAAAACC